>NW_027397097.1:15080813-15085818 GCF_003265705.2 Callorhinus ursinus
CTGGACAAAATGACAAGACGAAAAAAATCACCTCAGCAAAAAGAACAAGAGGTAGTACCGTCTGCCAGGGACTTACTCAATACGGATATTAGTACGATGTCGGACGTAGAGTTCAGAATGATGACTTTAAAGATACTAGCTGGGCTTGAAAAAAGCATCAAAGTTATTAGAGAAACCCTTTCTGGAGAAATAAAAGAACTAAAATCTAACCAAGTCGAAATCAAAAAGGCTACTAATGAGGTGCAATCAAAAATGGGGACACTAACTGCTAGGATAAATGAGGCAGAAGAGAGAATCAGTGATATAGAAGACCAAATGATGGAAAATAAAGAGGCTGAGAAAAAGAGAGATAAACAACTACAGGATCACGAGGGCAGAATTCGAGAGATAAACGATACGATAAGACGAAACAACATTAGAATAATTGGGATCCCAGAAGAAGAAGAAAGAGAGAGAGGGGCAGAAGGTATATTGGAGCAAATTATAGCAGAGAACTTCCCTAATGTGGGGAAGGAAACAGGCATCAAAATCCAGGAGGCACAGAGAACTCCTCTCAAAATCAATAAAAATAGGTCAACACCCCAACGAATAATAGTAAAACTTACGAGTCTCAGAGACAAAGAGAAAATCCTGAAAACAGCTTGGGAGAAGAGATCTGTAGCCTACAATGGTAGAAACGTTAGATTGGCAACAGACCTATCCACAGAGACCTGGCAGGCCAGAAAGGACTGGCATGATATCCTCAGATGACTAAACGAGAAAAATATGCAGCCAAGAATATTATAGCCAGCTAGGCTGTCAGTGAAAATAGAAGGAGAGATAAAAAGCTTCCAGAACAAACAAAAACTAAAGGAATTTGCAAACACAAAACCAGCCCTCCAAGAAATATTGAAAGGGGTCCTCTAAGCAAAGAGAGCCTAAAAGCAGCACAGATCAGAAAGGAACAGAGACAATATACAGTAACAGTCACCTTACAGGCAATACAGTGGCACTAAATTCATATCTTTCAATAGTTACCCTGAATGTAAATGGGCTAAATGCCCCAATCAAAAGACACAGGCTATCAGGTTGGATTAAAAAACAAGACCCATCAATATGCTGTCTGCAAGAGACTCATTTTAGACCCAAAGACACCCCAGATTGAAAGTGAGGGGGTGGAAAACCATTTACCATGCTAATGGACACCAAAAGAAAGCTGGGGTGGCAATCCTTATATCAGACAAACTAGATTTAAAACAAAGACTGTAATAAGAGATGAAGAAGGACACTATATCCTACTTAAAGGGTCTCTCCAACAAGAAGATCTAACAATTGTAAATATCTATGCCCCTAACATGGGAGCAGCCAATTTTATAAGGAAATTAATAACAAAGGCAAAGGAACACATTGACAACAATACAATAATAGTGGGGGACTTTAACACCCCCCTGACTGAAATGGACAGATCCTCTAAGCAAAAGATCAACAAGGAAATAAAGACTTTAAATGAAACACTGGACCAAATGGACTTTACAGACATATTCAGAACATTCCATCCCAAAGCAATGGAATACACATTCTTCTCTAGTGCCCGTGGAACATTCTCCAGAATTGATCACATCCTAGGTCACAAATCAGGTCGCAACCGGTACCAAAAGATTGGGATTATTCTCTGCATATTTTCAGACCACAATGCTTTGAAACTAGAACTCAACCACAAGAGGAAAGTCAGAAAGAACTCAAATACATGGAGGCTAAAGAGCATCCTACTAAAGAATGAATGGGTCAACCAGGAAATTAAAGAAGAATTAAAAAAATTCATGGAAACCAATGAAAATGAAAACACAACTGTTCAAAATCTTTGAGATACAGCAAAGGCAGTCCTAAGAGGAAAGTATATAGCATACAAGCCTTTCTCAAGAAACAAGAAAGGTCTCAAATACACAACCTAACCCTACACCTAAAGGAGCTAGAGAAAGAACAGCAAAGAAAGCCTAAACCCAGCAGGAGAAGAGAAATAATAAAGATCAGAGCGGAAATCAATGAAATAGACACCAAAAGAACAGTAGAACAGATCAACGAAACTAGGAGCTGGTTCTTTGAAAGAATTAACAAGATTGATAAACCCCTGGCCAGACTGATCCAAAAGAAAAGAGAAATGACCCAAATCAACAAAATCATGAATGAAAGAGGAGAGATCACAACCAACACCAAAGAAATACAAACAATTATAAGAACATATTATGAGCAACTCTGTGCCAGCAAATTAGATAACCTGGAAGAAATGGGTGCATTCCTAGAGATGTATCAACTACCAAAATTGAAGCAGGAAGAGATAGAAAACCTGAACAGACCTATAACCACTAAGGAAATTGAAGCAGTCCTCAAAAATCTCCCAAGAAACAAAAGCCCAGGGCCAGATGGCTTCCCAGGGGAATTCTACACCAAGCATTTAAAGAAGAATTAATACCTATTCTCCTGAAACTGTTCCAAAAAATAGAAATGGAAGGAAAACTTCCAAACTCATTTTATGAGGCCACCATTACCTTGATCCCAAAACCAGACAAAGACTCCAACAAAAAGGAGAATGACAGACCAATATCCTTGATGAACCTGGATGCAAAAATTCTCACCAAAGTACTAGCCAATAGGGTCCAACAGTACATTAAAAGGATTATTCACCATGACCAAGTGGGATTTATCCCTGGGCTGCAAGGCTGGTTCAACATCCGCAAATCAATCAACGTGATACAGTACATTAACAAAAGAAAGAACAAGAATCATATGATCCTCTCAATAGATGCAGAAAAAGCATTTGACAAAGTAAAGCATCCTTTCTTGATCAAAACTCTTCAGAGTATAGGGATAGAGGGTACATACCTCAATATCATAAAAGCCATCTATGAAAAACCTACAGCGAATATCATTCTCAATGGGGAAAAGCTGAGAGCTTTTCCCTTAAGGTCAGGAACGCGACAGGGATGTCCACTATCACCACTGCTATTCAACATAGTATTAGAAGTCCTAGCCACAGCAATCAAACAACAAAAAGAAATCAAAAGCATCCAAATCGGCAAAGAAGAAGTCAAACTCTCACTCTTTGCAGATGATATGATACTGTATGTGGAAAACCCAAAAGACTCCACCCCAAAACTGCTAGAACTCATACAGGAATTCAGTAAAGTAGCAGGATATAAAATCAATGCACAGAAATCAGTGGCATTCCTATACACCAACAACAAGACAGAGGAGAGACAAATCATGGAGTCGATCCCATTTACAATTACACCCAAAACCATAAGATACCTAGGAATAAATCTAACCAAAGAGGCAAAGGATCTGTACTCAGAAAACTATAAAATACTCATGAAAGAAATTGAAGAAGACACAAAGAAATGGAAAAACGTTCCATGCTCATGGATTGGGAGAACAAATATTGTGAAGACGTCAATGCTACCTAGAGCAATCTACACATTCAATGCAATCCCCATCAAAATACCATCCACTTTTTTCAAAGAAATGGAACAAATAATCCTAAAATTTGTATGGAACCAGAAGAGACCCCGAATAGCCAGAGGAATACTGAAAAAGAAAAGCAAAGCTGGCGGCATCACAATTCCGGACTTCCAGCTCTATTACAAAGCTGTCATCATCAAGACAGTATGGTACTGGCATAAAAGAGACACATAGACCAATGGAACAGAATCGAGAGCCCAGAAATGGACCCTCAACTCTATGGTCAACTCATCTTTGACAAAGCAGGAAAGAATGTCCAATGGCAAAAAGACAGTCTCTTCAACAAATGGTGTTGGGAAAACTGGACAGCCACATGCAGAAGAATGAAACTGGACTCTTTCCTTACACCACACACAAAAATAGACTCCAAATGGTTGAAAGACCTAAACGTGAGACAGGAGTCCATCCAAATCCTAAAGGAGAACACAGTTAGCAACCTCTTCGACCTCAGCTGCAGCAACTTCTTCCTAGAAACATCACCAAAGGCAAGGGAAGCCAGGGCAAAAATGAACTATTGGGATTTCATCAAGATAAAAAGCTTTTGCACAGCAAAAGAAACAGTCCACAAAACCAAAAGACAACCGACAGAATGGGAGAAAATATTTGCAAATGACATATCAGATAAAGGGCTAGTATCCAAAATCTATAAAGAACTTATCCAACTCAACACCCAAAGAACAAATAATCCAATCAAGAAATGGGCAGAAGACATGAACAGACATTTTTCCAAAGAAGACATCCAAATGGCCAACAGACACGTGAAAAAGTGCTCAACATCGCTCGGCATCAGGGAAATCCAAATCAAAACCTCAATGAGATACCACCTCACACCAGTCAGAATGGCTAAAATTAATAAGTCAGGAAACAACAGATGTTGGCGGGGATGCGGAGAAAGGGGAACCCTCCTACACTGTTGGTGGGAATGCAAGCTGGTGCAGCCACTCTGGAAAACAGTATGGAGGTTCCTCAAACAGTTGAAAATAGAGCTACCATACGATCCAGGAATTGCACTACTGGGTATTTACCACATAGATACAAATGTAGGGATCTGAAGGGGTACGTGCACCCCAATGTTTATAGCAGCAATGTCCACAATAGCCAAACTGTGGAAAGAGGCAAGATGTCCATCGACAGATGAATGGATAAAGAAGAAGTGGTATATTTACACAATGGAATATTATGCAGCCATCAAAAGGAATGAGATCTTGCCATTTGCAACGATGTGGATGGAACTGGAGGGTGTTATGCTGAGTGAAATAAGTCAATCAGAAAAAGACATGTATCATATGACCTCACTGATATGAGGAATTCTTAATCTCAGGAAACAAACTGTGGGTTGCTGGAGTGGTGGGCGGTGGGAGGGAGGGGATGACTGGGTGATAGACATTGGGGAGGTATGTGCTATGGTGAGCACTGTGAATTGTGCAAGACTGTTGAATCACAGATCTGTACCTCTGAAACAAATAATGCAATATATGTTAAGGAAAAAAAAAAGAAGATAGCAGGAGGG
>NW_027397097.1:15085918-15301858 GCF_003265705.2 Callorhinus ursinus
TGTGGAGCACTGGGTGTATGCACAAACAATGAATCATGGAACACTACATCAAAAGCTAATGATGTAATGTATGGTTATTAACATAACAATAAAAAATTTTAAAAAAAGAAACAATAAACCAAAGAGAAAAAACGATTTCACAAGAAAAGTAATCATAAAAGCAAATTGTTTGTTAATAAACTGCATCCCCCATCCAGATTCTTAGTTTCATAATTGTTGTTTCCTCTTCATTACAAAATATAAATACTTATAAGGAAGGAAGTCATTTGAGAATTGTTATTAATCAAACTCTATGTCTCCAAGAGGAGTCATTTTCTTTTGAGACTGAATTAAAAATCTTCTCCAGTAGACAGACACGGAGAAAAGTTTCAGCCATCCCAAATTTTGATAACATCCATGAAATGTAAACTGATATATCTCATAACCAGTGTTTTATAAACTTGTCCTTAAAAATCAAGGCCATGTTCTCAACACTTTCTGTCATGGAAGTTGTTGCAACAGGCAAATAAATAGGCATTTCCATGGTGAAGGGCTCACAGCTGTCACATTATTTAGTTCTGCACAAATGAAAAATCCTATTACCAAAAAAAGGCTGGAGAATCTATGGCTAGAAGCTGGCAAGCAATTGCATTTTCATATTTAGTCAGTATGCTCCCTCAATGCAAATATGAACCCTGCAAAATATTTAATTAAAAATAACTATGTGGTCCAGGGGCGCCTGGGTGGCTCAGTCATTAAGCATCTGCCTTCGGCTCAGGTCATGATCCCAGGGTCCTGGGATCGAGCCCCACCTCAGGCTCCTTGCTCAGTGGGAAGCCTGCTTCTCCCTCTCCTGCTCCCTCTGCTTGTGTTCCCTCTCTCGCTGTGTCTCTCTCTGTCAAATAAATAAATAAAATCTTTAAAAAAATATATAAAATAAATAAAAATAAAAATAACTGTTATGTGGTCTATAAAACAAGTCCAGCATAACTGGAAGCATGTCAAAATAAGAAGTTAATCCTTCGCTATCTTTAAGTGATGATGCTATATAATTCATTAGAGAAAAGAGCTCACAGTTCCTCAATCCCCATGCTCCAATGACTCAAAAGTACAGATTTAAACTCTAAAGGACAATAGAACAAGCAGTAAACCTCCTACCTCCTCAAGGTCACAGAGTAGACTTTCATAGCCCCAAACTCAAAAGAATCCAAATTCCCAAATAGGCATCATAGGTAACTCCATGAACTGGCTCCCCATTGAGGGAAGTTGGAGTCTACAAAGTCTAATCTGCTTATGTGGGCTTGATTTCTACTATTTGATAATTTAAGGAAAGAAAAAAAATCATATTATCGGAGGGAGGACAAGACTCAAACATGAATTCTCATTTCTTTCTGATAAAAATTTAAATAATTATTTGAGGTTTACATAGAAGCGAAAGAAAAAGCAGAATTTCCAAAAATTGCTCCAGGAATTCATGAAAAGTGGAGTCCTTCATCTGCAATTTCCTTTTAATAAATAAAATCAAGAAATACCACAAAATAGATGGCCTTTAAAAATGCCTAGGCTCCCTCGAATGATATTTGACAAGAGCACCAAGACCGTTCAGTGGGGAAAGGACAGACTTTTCAACAAAAGGTCTTGGGAAAACAGGATATCCACGTGCAAAAGAATGAAGTTGGGCCCTTACCTAATAGCATATACAAAAATTAACTCAAAATTAATCAAAGGCCTAAATGTAAGACCTAAAACTAAAAAACTCTTAGAAGAAAACACAGGGAAAAAGCTTCATAACATTGGATTTGGCAATGATCTCTTTGCTATGACACCAAAGGACAAGCAACAAAAGGAAAAAAAAAGACAAATTGGATTTCATGAAAGTAAAAAATTTTGTGCATCAAAAGACACTATCAACAGAGTAAAAAGGCAACCCACAGAATGGGAGAAAATACTGAAAATCATGTATCTGATAGGGGATTAATATCCAGGATATATAGATAACTCCTAAAATTCAACAACAACAAACCCCAATTCAAAGTGAGCAAAGGACCTGAAGGGACATTTCTCCAAACAAGACCTACAAATGGCCAACAAGCACATGAAAAATACTCAACATCACTAATCACTTGAGAAAGTTTAAATTAAAACTACAAGATATCACCTCACATCTATTTGTTTTCATTTTTTTAATTATGTTCAGTTAGCCACTGTACAGTACATCATTAGTTTTTGATGTAGTGTTCCATGATTCATTAGTTGTGTATAACACCCAGTGCTCATCACAACATGTGCCCTCCTTAATGCCTATCACCCTGTTACCCCCTCCCCCCACCCCCCTCCCCTCTGAACCCCTGAGTTTGTTTCCTGGGGTCATAGCAGCAGTGTCTCCAATAGCCAAACTGTGGAAAGAGCTGAGATGCCCTTCAACAGATGAATGGATAAAGAAGATGTGGTCCATATATACAATGGAATATTACTCAGCCATCAGAAAGGATGAATACCTACCTCACATCCACTTGAAAGGCTACTATTAAAAAAAACCCAGAAAATACAAAGTATTGGCAAGGATGTGGAGAAACTGAAACCCTTGTGCACTGTTGGTGGGAGTCTAAAATGGTAGAGCTGCTGTGGTACACAGTAAGGCAGATCCTCAAAAAATTAAAACCTGAATTACCATATGATCCAGTAGTCCCATTTCCAAAAAATTGAAAGCACGGTCTCAAAGACATGTGTACACTCATGTTCATAATATTATTCACAAGAGCTAACACATGAAAGCAACCCAAGTGTCCACTGATGGATAAATGGATAAGCAAAATGTGGTACATACATAAAACTGAATATTACTAAGCCTTAAAAAGGAAGAAAATTTTGGTATATGCTACAACACAGATGAATTTGTGGACATTATACTAAGTGAAATAAACCAGTCACAAAAACAGAAATACCGTATGATTCCACTTATATGAGGTGGTTTGTCAAATCATAGAGAAAATAGAACAGTGGTTGCCAGGGGCTGGGGGAAGGAGAGAACAGGGAATTATTATTTAGTGAATATAGAATTTCAGTGCAAATGTAACTGAACCAATATGAGTTCACTCCTTGGTGAGTCACAGAAACTATACCAGGTGAGTTGTCACACAAAGAAAAAAACTTTATTTGCAGCAAATAAGGAGATCACATGGAAGCTTCCAAAGCCATGACTCTGAGAGAGAGAGAGAGAGAGAGAGAGAGAGAGAGAGAGAGAGAGAGAGAGAATGGGTGCCTTTGGTTTAGGGTTAGGATGAATATTCAGATAGGGAAGCTCTGTCATCCTATGTAGAGGCAGGCATATGGGCATACCTGTGCCTTAAGGAAACATGCCTATACATATACTGTATGTTATGTAAATAAGACCAGAGCTCCTCTCTGGGCAGAGATTTTAGTATTATAATTGATGGTCATTCCAGGGGTCAGGCCACTGGAGTCAGGGGTTTAGCTCAAAAGGTCTGGGTGGTCTGGTCCGTAGGTGTTATCAAGGCCTTTGGCATCACCTGAAGTGTGGTTTCAGGTTTCATTTGCCTGAGGTAAGAGGAAAAATGGAAAGAAGAGTTTAAGGAAAAACGTTAAGACAAAGGTTAGTGAGTGACAAGCAGGTGGGCAGTAAGGTCAGGTCTTGGGGTCTAGCCAGTGACAGGAAGAGTTATGGAAATGGATGGTGGAGATGGCTGCACAAAACTGCGGATGTGATGCCACTGTACACGTAGAAAAGGTTAGAATGGGAAATTTTATGTGTATTTTACCAGCATTTTTAAAAAATGGGGAAAATGCCTACATTCCTATTTCCTTATAATACCACTAGGGAGAGGTCAAGTGGCTGTCGGGTATCCACATTTATGTTTCTGAATTACCACTCACTCTGTGACCTTGGGCAAGCGACTTAGCCTCTCTGCATGCCAGCTTCCTCATCCACAAAATACCTACTTGAAAGTGTGAGGTGAGATGAGATGAGTTTGCATGTGTAAAGCACTTAGTCTAGCGGAGTAAACACTATATATTCACTGTTGTTGTTACTATCACCGCCACTAAATCTATTCTCCGTAATCCAAATAAAATTATATCCTACCAAGGAGAAACCATTTGCATTTCATTCTCTGAAAGGTGATGGATGGCCCGGCCCCAGGTTCAACATCTGATCGAACAATAACTGAATATTCCCTTCCTCAGCCAGAGCGCACTCATGGGAACTGTGTCCTTTGGGCAGCAAGAGAAGTAAGATACTTCGCCCAACTGCATTCATTCAGCAAACGTTAACCATGTACCTAGTCTGGAGCCAAGCATCATACCAGATGCTGATTTTATTTGCTTATGGTCAGCACCTGCCACTGCCATCTCTGGAACCCAAGTCCTTGTTTCCTTACTGAACTGTGCTGATCATCTTAAAGAAATGTTCTATAAAAGCATTTCCCAGGATGAAATTAACAAGAATACAAGAGGGCACCCTCAACTCTCCATTTCTATTTTCCTCCCTATAGTTGTATTAACAATAATTTTTAAAAAAATGAACTCTCCATTTCTTTCAAATTTAATAAAGCCAATTGTTCCAAAATAAGTTTTTGCCCAAAATCTGTCAAGAGGGAGACTTCAGGGAGACTTGGCAAAACGACGGAGCAGACCCTCCCCAGCCTTCCCTGGGCAGGCACATGAGCAGAGGCAAGAAGGTTGCTAGTGCTGCACCCGGAGACCCTGGAACTGGGTAGGAAGGGCACACATGTGTACGGAGCATACTCAAAAGCTACCCTCCTCTCAAACTTCCAGCCGGGCACCAGCAGCAAACACTTCTCAAAACTTAACATTGACAGAGGCCCAGATAAGATTTAGCCACTTGTTAAAGTGATAGGATGATGAAGTGATATGATGATTAATTATTATTTAATGAAGTCACAGCATGTGTTCAGGCAGCACAAAGGTAAAAAAAACAAAACCAAAACCAAAAAGCACTGCTTTGGGAGTCAGACCTGGGCTTGAGCTCCAGGACTATTTCATAGCTGTGTGACTCTCGGCAAAGATTAACTTCCCTAAGTTTCATTTCCTTATCTATAGTATATGGCTTAAAATTCCTGCCTTTGAGGGTCTTTGTGGGGATTAAAGGAAATGATTCACACCACACGCCTAGCTCATGTCTGACACAATAGAAAGCCAACAGGATGGATGCTCTGCCCACCCTTCATTTTCAGGAAGGAAAAGTGTCCCAAGGAACTCAACTCTTGATTTAGAGGAGTAATGAGAATGGATCCCAGGCAAATATTCCCCCTATTTTTTCTAAGAGCCTAGTTCTGATAACTGATAATTTTGGGACTCTGACAGTACTTGAGATGTTATTTTAAAAAATTCAACAAAATCTTCTCCAATAGCTCTTTCTCACCCAGATTTTAGAGTGGGCAATCAAGAAACTTTCAGCTTTATTCTGCAGAGCACCATATACATTCACAAGACCATGTACATATTGGTCTTATGAACTGGGCTCCTCTTATGTAAAAACCAATAACCTCTCTGAGTGTTTCGTATCTCTGAAGTCTTGGCTTTAAAAAGAAAAAAAGTATTGACTCTGCATCTGTGGCATTTTATTAGGAGTTAGTTGTACAGTTAGGTAGTCAGGGTCAGAGTCCCCACTGAGAAAATATGGAGTCAGGACAGCTAAGATAAAATAGCACTGATCCTGTTTTGCAGCTTAGACAGGACCACACTGACATTCTGCTTTGCAGCCTTTGCAGAAATGACTTCTGCAAAACGTCCTAAAATAAGACAATTAACCATAAAAGCATTTGTCAATATCTTGGGCAAGGGGCAGGTAAGACCTAAGCCCCCAGATGTCAGCAAAAAAAGACCATCAGCACATGGACATTAACCCAATAGGTAGACAGATACATGACCAAAGCCCTGATTGACATGACTCAGCACATCCTGATTTCTTAAGGAAGTTCTGCAAAAGAGCTCATAAAAACCCCTAAACTTAGAAACTCCGGGGGCAACACACTGGGGCCTCCCTCCCTCTCTGGGAGCTTTATACTCTTGTTCAATAAACTTTGCTTTGCTGCCCACCACTCTGTCTGGTCTACCTCTTCATTCTTTGAAGCGGCACGACCAAGAACCACAGACACTAAGCGGACAAAAATCCTGTAACAATTTCATGGTGTGTTGAGGGGATCCCCAAGAGCAGCCCCAGGTTTTAATGCTTTACTAAGAGGACTCATAAGGCAGCATATAGCCATACAGCTATGATTTGTTACACTGAAAGAGTACAAAACATAATCAGCAAAGAAAAAATGTAGATGGGGTGAAGTCTGGGGAAAACCAAGCATAAGCTTCAAAAAGTCCTCTCCCAGAAGAGTCACCCTGGATACACAAGTTCTGAGAACATGTGTGAAATGTTACCAACCAGGGATCTCATTAGACATTCAGTGCCCAGGATTTTTATTGGAACTGGTCAGGTAGACACTCCCTGCCTGGCATGTAACCAAATTCCAGACTCCCAGAAGGAAAGCAGGTGCTCAGCTTCAACTGCACTGTTTGCACAAACCATTTAGGTAGAGTGAGCTACCATTTAGAGTGGTGTGAACCCTTCTCAAATCCAAGTTCCCAGACACCAGTAAAGGATCAAGCTTGCAAGCAGGCCTAAGGATAAACAATCTCAGACCTGCTGTGTGAATTCTTTCCTGCACACAGGGGAACAAAAATCCAAATATCTAATTAATACCCGCCCACTGACCACTAAATTCTCAGAGCCAGTTGATGTATTGAAATCCTTAAAAAAACCATAGTGAACATAATTCAGTGCTTCAAAATATATTCATTCAGCATATTTGTATGGTGACAGCCTGCTGTGCCCCAGGCATTAAGGAAATGACAAGGCCCTTAGTCCCCTTCCTTTAAGAACTTTCAGACCAATAGGAAAGATAAGTACGTAAAGAGTGATAGCAGAAGTTGGAATGGGATGATGGCCATAAAAGAGGTATAAACTTGGCCAGGTAGGGCAGGGAGAGGAAACTTCCTGCTGTGATGAACCAGGAAGTTCTGGTAAGAATTGCCATAGAGCTGCAGTTTTAAGGACAGGTAGGATTTGGGAGTAAGTGACAGGCTAGGAAGAGTCCAACGAGGGGAATAAAAGTATCACTCCAGGCACAGGAAGCTATGTGAACAAAGTACAGAGGCCCCTAGAGGGAAAGGGGGATATGATTAGACTAGAAGACAGGGTTCATAGAAAGAGGAAATAGAAGATAAGACTTAAAAACAGAGGCTGGAGGGCCCTGGGTGGCTCAGTTAAGCGTCGGACTCGGTTTTGGCTCAGGTCATGATCACAGCGTCGTGAGATCAAGCCTCATCAGGTTCCACAATGGGTGGGGAGTCTGCTTAAGATTCTCCCTCTCCCAGGCGCCTGGGTGGCATCTGCCTTTGACTCAAGCCATGATATCAGGGTCCTGGGACTGAGCCCCGCATCAGGCTCCTTGCTCAGCAGGGAGTCTGCTTCTCCTTCTGTCTTTCCCCCCACTTGTGTTCTCTCTCTCTCAAATAAATAAATAAGTAAAATCTTAAAAATATACTCTCCCTCTCCTTCTGCCCCTCCCCCTGCTCACGTGCTCTCTTGCTCTCTCTCAAAATAAACAAAATCTTAAAAAATTAAAAATAAATAAAAAATAGAAACAGAGGCTAGTATCAGATCAGTGAAGGTCTCAGATGTCAGACTGAGATTGTCCTTTATGTGGTAGGTAATGGGAAGCACATGTGTGTGTCTGTGTGTGTGTTTTTACTTTTTTAATCGTGCTACTTTAGCATGATTAGTGACTATAAGCCAAAGGGCCAAGACTTTCTCAGTAAACTTAACAACAGTCAAAGAAGGCTGGAAGTAGCAGAGGAGGTGAAATATAAATATTATTTGGGAAGAACACTGGGAAGGAAGCAGTAACAACATGCCTCAGGAAATGCATGAATCAAACAAGACTCAAAGTTCTTAAACAGAGTTAATTTGTGCAGCAACCCAAGAATGCTAAGAAAGACAGGCAGGTTAAAGGTAAAAACTAATAGCATGGCAGAAAATTCAGAAGACATGGCTAGAACTCCAATGGAGAGGAGGAATCAGTGCTCAGGAGAGAGGCTGTGGCTGGAACCAGAAACATGGCAGTTGCCAACCTAGAGTCTCAACTGGGGGTGATTGAACTCACCAAGGGAAAAATGCAATGAAAAAGCACAGAGAAGGGGCTCCCGGGTGGCTCAGTCAGTTAAGTAACTGCCTTCAGCTCAGGTCATGATCTCCATGTCCTGGGATCGAGCCCATCGGGCTCCCCGCTCAGCGTGGAGCCTGCTTCTCCCTCTCTCTCTGCTTCTCCCCCTGCTTGTGCTCTCTCTCTCTTCCTCTCTCTGTCAAATAAATAAATAAAATCTCTAAAAAAAACAAACAAAAAAAGTACAGAGAAGAAAGCAGATTACATTGTGCTTGTCAAGTAAAGAGAGAAAGAGCAGTCAGGCTGGAAAACAAACAGTAGTGTGTCACAAAGCTGGGGAAAGAATTCCAGGAAAGAGGGAGCTGTCCTAGACCTAGCCAAGCACCACAAGGAGCAGAGGCTGAGTGGGGCAGAGAAAGGGGCACTCGCGAGACTGGGTAACGAGCATGTCACCAGTGACCCTTGCCAATCAAAGACAGAAAACTGTCCCACAGAAAACTGTGTGAGAGCCAAGGCCTCTTGTCACTCTGAAAAAGAAGGTGAGATGAAGTTCTGGGGCTAGAGAAAGCAGTAGAAAGAGGACCCATCCTTCAAAAGAAGAGATGGTTGTAGAGACATGGTGTCTGAACAATAGTGGCATTGGCTGTTTGCCCCTTCAACATGGCTGCCTGCCCCTTCTCTTTCGGTGGGCAGAAATGAGGAGATGTTCAGGGATAGTCAAAGGTGTTCCTCACAACCCAAAGGACAGGGATGATTGTGCAAAGCAGCCACTTCCTCAGCCAGCCACGGTGGACAATGGCAGAATGTAGGAGGAAATGAAATGCAGAACCACCCTGGCCCTTCCAAGGGGACACTGGTATGAGAGTGGCAGAGCCTCCATTTTCAGTATCAGATGTATCAACAGAAAAAGCTCCCTGTCAGAGGCAGATGGTTCACTTTACTCCAGAATTCATCATTTGCAGGTCACTAAATGTTCCTCTTGAGGAAAAGTGGTCCTCTCCACTGTTAGAAGCTTACCTGTTGGGTATCCACCAGCAGGCACAATATTTTTCCCCAGACACACAGACCCATTGGTAACAGGCATTTTGGAGAAGCCAAAGACTATACAGGGAAAGTCCACAGCTATGCATTTCTTTTGCCTTGAGCCAACAGAACTTGGCTCTTGAGCTTGACAAAGAGCACTATAAACACATACATACACACACACTGAGAAGTTCTCTTTAGACAGACTACTTCAGTTCAAATCCTGACTCTACCACTTATTAGCTTTATGATCTGAGACATCTCTTAATCTCTGTGTTTTCTCATCTATAAAATGGGCTTAACAATAGTACCTATCTCATAAAGTTGTGGTGAGGATTACATGAGCTAATTTGTGTGAGTGTTCAATAACTGTTAGCTATTACTACCTCTTTTGAGTCTCACTATAATTCCATGAAGTAAAGCTAGGTAATCATTAACAACTCCTATTACTAATAAGGACACTGAGGCTCGGAGAGGAAATACTTGCCTAATTTTCACACAGAACAGGACACAAGGCAGGATCTTAAAATAGCCCAGTCTCCTCAACAAGCTGCACAAAGCTCTCCACGATCGGCTGACTGCCTACCTCTCTAGCCTCAGGTCCTTCCAGTCTTGCTTTGAACATAAAATTGTGCCCACAGCACAATTTCCTGCCCTTAACCTTCTGATCCCTATTCATCCATCAATCTCCTCTCAAGTGCTGCCTCTTCCAGGAAGCTCTTGGCACTTGATCCCCCTTCCCCTCATGACCCCAACTCCTTCCTCTCTGCTTACATCTATTAACATCACATTGCATGGTAATCACAGAGATCTGTCTTCCCTGCTGATTTCTGAGCCTAAAACAATTTCTGGCACATAATAAACACTCAGCAAGTGTTTGTCCAATGAACTCTTGCCTCCAAATTTGATATTCTTCCCACTAGTGCACACTTCCCCTTTTATCAACAAACGTTCACTAGTAATAGTCTAAAAAGAGGAGAAACAAAAATCAACCAATCATACTGTATTTAAATATTAAAACTAACACTTGGTCATCATAACTAGAAATAATGAAACACACAAATACACCAAAGACCTGACCCCTCCCTTGTGCCTTTGGTCTCAAAGGAAAGAGACCAAACCCACATCTATCAAGGACTCTGACTAGGCTCCATTAACCCATTGAGAAGGACCTGCACTTGCCCTAAGAAGAAGACAGGTTCAAAGATCTCATACCCTAACACTTCCAGCGGAGATGTCTTCAGGAGTGTTGGGTTACCTATTGCTCCCTGCGTACCACATGTCAGCCCAAGACTTGCTTTCAGTTCTTGACTGCTCAGAGAGTGATCCTGGGGAAAGCTTATCAGAGAAGGAAAAAGCAAGCACATCCACTCCATCCTCGCTTCCTCACACACCAAGCAAACCCTGGCGCTCAGCTCCATGGTAGGGTCACACGTGTCCCCGCAGAATCTGGCAGCTAGAGCCACATCTCCCCACACCCTTGGTTCCTAGCCACCACCCAGATCATGGGGGAAGCAAGTGTCTTCTCTACATCTACGCATCTCTAGTAACAAGGTGAATCTCCCCAGTGGCTCTCCCCAAGGAACTCCAGGTATAGATCAATTTTCCCTCTGGTCTGGATAAAGCAGACAACACTCAGGAAAACATAAACACAGTCCTAGAAACACACAAACACAGTTGTGTGTACTTGTGTTTGACCTTGACTACTGAAGGAGAAAGGCCACCCAGTTTCTTGCAATTTGTCCATAAATGATTGTTTTCTGGCCCAAGCCTCCCTGCTTGTCCCCTGAGGAAATTCAGGGACTGATAACCACAGCAGCACATGCAGAGCACAAGACATTCAAGAAATCACTACCCAAATTCAGCATGCACTGAATCTTAAACTCAATTCTGGAGATTTGAAAAAAAAGTCTTAATATCTTTCTGGATCTAAGCCTCAATCACTTGCCAAAAGCATCCCTGGTCCTTTACTGAAAAATGGTTACTTAGCTCCAAAGCAGAGCATATTTATCCTCTTGGAATAATATGGCTCCAAGTGGTCCAGTCCATAAATTAGGATATGGAGTCATTATTTTCCTATACATATGTTCCTTCTTGTAGAAGTCTTGAATTAAATAGCAGCCCCATCTCTACAAGAACCTTTTACAAAAAGCTTTAAAATATATTACTTTATCTGGATCCATAAGTCCAAAGAATTGTGCCTTCAATCAAATCCATCTTCCATAACTTGGGCAGTGTTTTTGTTTGTTTGTTTTTAAAGGTTTCATTTATTTATGTGAGAGAGAGAGAGAATGAGAGAGAGAGAGAGTGAGCATGAGAATGAGAGAGAGAGAGAGCAAAGCGGCGGGGGGTGGGGTTCAGAGGGAGAAGCAGACTCCCCACTGAGCAGGAAGCCTGATGTGGGACTCCATCCTGGGACTCAAGGATCATGACCTGAGCCGAAGGCAGTCACTTAACCAACTGAGCCACCCAGGTGCCCTAACTTGGACAGTGTTAATCATTTCCATAATTTAGGCTGTTTGTCCTAAAGAGAAATCCAGTTATCTCACTCACACGATTGAGATACTTCCATTAGTTCCTTGCAGTCTCCAAGGCAAAGGGCAAGTTTTTGACCTGGTTTCACCATTGGGCTTCAGCCCAACACATGAGCAGTCCCTCCAGCCACAACTTCTCGGCCCTACATGCCAACACCATGGTCTCTCCCCTGGTATCCCATGCCCTTCCTGCCTCTGTGCCACTAAACACCAAAGTCCTTGAACCTGTCCTTTCTACCCCATCCCCTCCTCAATCTAGCAAACTCCTCCTGGGCCACAGTTCCACCTCATTTGTCACCCTCCAATGTTCCCAGGCAGTGTTCTCTACAATCTCACAACGAGATGTATTTCCACTAGAACATTTACATTGAACTATAAGAACTCTTTACCATTGTCGCCCTTATCATGGGCATTTTCTTGTTCTTTTTTTAATCCCTAGAATCTGTTGTCACCCTAATGATTAGATAAAAACCTTATAAAAGAGTGGGGCAACTATCATCAGCCCCTGTTTTCTCTAGGTAGAAATGGAAGCACCTGTAAAATTAAGAGATTTGAAGAAGTACAGTTGAATAATGGCAAAGCTTGTACAATGGGATCTCTCAAGAGCCAACAGAGGCATCAAGGAGGAAGAGAAGAGAGAGGGAAGAGAACGGACATGGAACAGCGACCCTGGGCAAGACACAATGTTAGACCTTTTAATATATCCATTATCTAATTGATTCCTTAGAGCCACTTTGTAGAGATGGAAGACAGATGCAATTTTTTCAGAAAAGAAAACTCAGATTCAGAGGGGTTACTTGTTCAATTACACAATTAATAAATGGATCCGAGGTTTAAATTCAGTACTGTCTGACTGCAAAGCCAAGTTGATTCCAAGACAGTGGCCTCTATAGGGAACATGCACTTCCAGACTCACACTTGCCCATGGACACAATCCAGAAACACTTTCCTTGCTATAGCCCCTCCCCTATCACCATGCTGGCCACTGTGCTTCCCAAGATTCTGGCTTCTGACTTTCCACCTATGACTGCACCTCATCCATCTGCTACTCACCTTCTAGCAACAACACAGGGATCATACCACCGCAGAAAGGTGGTATGATGCTATTTCAAAAACACCTACATGTGCATGCTATCAGAGTTAAAAAGTGTCATATTTAAGTGGTCTGAGTAGGGTACCTGGTACAAAGAATTCTGTAATAAATCTCTACAACATGTACAATATGAAGACCAACTTTGTTTTTCCTTAAAAACAAATTCCTTCTCATCTGTCAAATTATAATACCCCAAAATAAAATGTAATTGGGGTCTTCCAGAAATTAAGCATAAAGAAATAATTACTTGCCAGTTCTCTAGATCATATTTCACTTATTCTGGTCCCAGGCAATCCTGCTTCTTAATTGCCAAGTAGGCACCTGTCTCCTTAGGCTATGGTATGTTAGGAAAACCAGATTTTTCTCCTGAAAGACTTATATCAAGTCCATCATTACTGTTTCTATGGTAACAGAAATGTTCCAGGTTTCCTAGAACAGTCCCAGTTTCAAATATAATAATTGGTTATGAGCCTTATGCCAAGCAATATGCTTCAATACAGGATTCGGTAAATGTGGATATAACATCCTTCCTCTAAAGAATACCCAGAAAGAGGCAGTACTTGCAAGGGGACAGAGCATAGGTTTTGAGCCAAGGGAAGTAACTAGAATTCAAATGTTTATTTTGCCATTCACTAACTGTTGACCTTGGGCAATGTACTTAACTTCCCTGCTTCCATTTCCTCTTCGGTAAAATAGGTAATCTTCATCTAGTTCAGAGAACTGTCCTTCCAATTAGGTGAGCAGTGACCTGGCAAGGGACTGACACATAGTATGTACTCAATAGATAGTAAGCATTCTTTTTATCACCATGTTCTTGTTATTATTCATAACATCCCCAAAAGGAATGGAAAAGATAGAATTTCACTCTTCTAAGCAAAAGACCATAAATGATGTGATTTATCTGATGTAAACAGAGCAACTACCTTACTTCCTAAGACACAGCACTTCAGTTACTATATTACAGCCCAGGATTGATACTGACATGGGGCGTTAAATTGCTGACTCATCACTTTGTAATTCAGTCTCACCCCCAGATATTTCCTGCAAGACTTAAACTTAATGACTGCTGTCTCTAGGTAATAAAATTTCCTGAATTTCATGCAACAAGTTCAATTTCAAGTATTATCTTGTATGGTCAAAACATTTGCCAAGCTATGAATCCTCATCCTGCATTTAGAACTGTTTTTAGCTTCTTCCTTCCACGAACAAGAGTGGAAAGCTATGAGGATGGGTGAATGTGACCTTCTCCTACTTTACAGACAATGAAAGTGACATTTATGCTTGGACATATTATCTTCTGATGATCCAAAGCTTGGACTCTAGAGTCAGACTGCCTGGGTTCAAATCCCTGTTCCTCCTCTTATTAGCTATGTCATCTTGGGTAACTTATTTAACATCTGTGCCTTAATTTCATCATCATCAAAGGGGAAAAATAATAGTACTCAAAATAGTATCAATAATAGACTACTGTGAGGATTAAATTAATGGATGCAGGTACAGTGCTTAGAACAGTGCCTAGTACATAGTAACTGCTCAGATATGATCATCATTTACTTGCCTCATGGGGCTTAAAAAAGCAATCTGAAGCAACTAGATATAATGAAATATGTTATATTAGCAACAAAGGACATACCAGATCAGACAAAAATACTTTTGAAATAACTTTTGAGGAAGATGAATCCTACCTAAACAATTACTATCCCCAGGGGCTGTCCATGCAGTCGATCCATAGCATTTGCCCCTGAATGCCTGTGGTTTCAACTATTCACAAGGCATCTTGAATATATGTCACATAGAAACAGTAGTTACATCAAAAATGGCACCAGACAGGTATGAGGTAGTGAGTCCTTGGCTGATGAGTCTTTGGCCAACCACCCAGCAAAAGCATCTCAATCCATTTTTGCTGTTTCATTGATTAAATGTGACCTCATTTAATGCTCAGAGCAACTTTGTGAGGCAAGTATGATCATTCCCATTTTAGACACACAGGAGAAATGATATGCAATGGAGACAGTTGCAGACTTGGGGTAGCAAATGTCTCAGGATGCACACCGTGAGCATGTGCCAAGACAGGAAATGTGAAACAACCCTAGAACCCACTCCAGCAAGAGTCAAAGAATTAAACTGAAAATGGAGACCCCTTACTCCTAAAACTCAAATGACTAGTCTAAAACAAGCAATGGTAAAGAATCTTCCCTAATAAATCTAACATTCCATAGTTCAGTCTTTCTCCCAGTGCAGATTGCTGGTGCAAGGGGTGGGAGTGGCTGAGGCATGGATCTGACTGAGCCACTTGGCTTGGCCTGGGATCCAGCCCCTGCCCTCAGCCTCGAAGCCCTATGTTTTAATCAGCTGACTCAGCCAGTGGCAGGAGAGCCCAGGCGCCTGTGGCCATGAGTAATGGTGGCACAAAACACATCTGTCTAATCAGAAGCTGATGGCAACAGTTCCGTCAAGATTTATGGTAAAACAATGCTTCTGCAAGGGAAAAAATAAATGTCTAGTCACCCAGATGTTAAGCAATGCCTGTCTTTCTCCCTCTGACTTGGAATGCAAATTTGTGGAACTGTTTCCTGGGTCTTATACTCCTACCCCTCAAGTATTTCTTGGTGCTTTTACAGAAAAAGAAGAATTATCTAGAAATAATAAACCAAATCCATTTCTACTAGTAGTGGCTGTGAAGTGTCTAGAAAGTATGGCATTAGGAAATGCTTTTATTTTGGCCTTTTAAAAAAATCTCTATTGTCATTATACAGAATACACAGGAAAGTGTTTTCATAGGGTGTAAGTACACATTTCACATATATAAAGACACCACTCCAACCACCTGGCAGTCACTGTACCATATTTCAGCAAAAATTTCATTTCAGAAGAATCACTCTTTCATTTGTTCAATCCATTAAAAATACTAAGTTCCCATTGAGTATTAGGCAATGTAAATGCAGAATGAAACTAGATGGTCCAAGTCTGTAGGGGCTCAGTCTTTTCCCAAATTGGTCTTTTCATCTCCATCATATTCCAGCCACACCTGGTACTCTCTGTTCTCTCCTGTCTCTCTCCCTCCTTCCTCCCTGTATCTCCCTCTCCTTGAGCTCTGAGCCACTCAAGGGTGTGCTTCTCCCACATTCTGCAAAAGTCATGGCACAAGGCCAAGTACACACATAGCCCTATTGCTAGAAATAACCTGCTTTCACTATACATTTCTGTCAACCAACCTTCCCCAAAGTTACCAAAAGTAGTTCTCCCTCCCAAAAATCTAAGGAGGTTTTAGATTAATAGTAACAAATAGATGAGCAGAAACAATTCTCCTCTCAATGATCTATGGATTGTGTCTTCTGCATGAGGGTGTCAGCTGGGGAGACGCTTAGAATATCATGAGGGACACCAAAAGCTGGAAGCAACAGTAAGTGGAAACATTTTCTCCACACCTGATTTATCTGGATGCGGTAATTCTCTATCAAAGTTCCATCTGGGCAGACATAGATGAAAAACTACCAGAATCATAGATTTTTAAGACTCGAAGGTACCTCCTCTGGTCCTAATCCCTCACTTTATAAAGAAACCAAGGCTCAAGGAGAAGATATGGCTAAGATTACACAGCTGGTCTTTGGAGCAGGAACAGAAGCTGAGAAACCTGCCTCCCAATGCTAGGGCCCTTCCGGAACTGCCAGGAGCTGAGAGCATGCATGCCTGGGAGCAGCCCTTGAGGCAGTGGCTCAAGGGCCAGTATTCAGCCATGCCCTTACAAGCGCCGTGTCTTTCCAGCTATTCTCACTGCTTCTTCCTTGTACACCTCTGCATTGCTTAAGGCAATTAGAGAAAGCCCTGGGATTCTAGGACTCTGTGCCAATGAACAGCTCCCTTGAATGGCAAGGCTGCTTTTATTCTGTGAAATGGGACTATTTCCTGTCCTTTTTTTCAGTTCAGAATTGTGATGAAGATCAACGAGATGCTAGCCATCAAGGAATCATATATTTCAAAGAAAACTTAGAGTAGGAATCCAATAGAGCATTTGCATTATAGTTAAGCCCTACTAAAATGTTAAGCCCATGAGTTAGATTCCAGCATTTTATAAAGACCTACAATACTTTTGATCTTTCTACATTTAAACATCTTTTTAAAAATAGCATATATACTTGCATGCAATTCAAGTAACAATCTCACCTGACACTTGGTCCTCAAGAGTGACTCTGGTAGGGGAAGGTAGAATAGGTGTCATTATCTCCAATTTATGGAAGGGAAAACCAGTTCAGAGAAGCTACGTGTCTTGCCCAAAGTCACACAGGTAATAAAATGCAATGATCTTATCTAAGGCTCCTCCCTGTGCAATTTAGCTTTAGTTTTCTGCTCACATTTTGCACTTCAACAACACTGAAGAGCTACCTTTTCAGTTACATTTGAGGCATTTAAGACACATGAGTCATTTCACAAGAAACACAGCTTGATCCTGAACGCCAGCAACAGCTCCACACACAGCAGGCACTTCCCTCTGCTGGAAACTCCATGACACCAGGGAATTTATTATGGGGCGGGGTCGATTTTGGGGTTCACAAACAGGATTAACCTTTATGATGATCTTATTTATTTTTTATAAGTTCTTTTTTTAAAAAAAAGATTTTATTTATTTGTCAGAGAGCGAGAGGGAGAGAGAAAGAACACAAGCAGGGGGAGCAAGAGGAGAGAGAGAAGCAGGCTGAGCAGGGATCCTGATGCGGGGTTCAATCCCAGGACCCTGGGATCATGATCTGAGCTGAAGGCAGATGCTTAACTTACTGAGCCACCCAGACACCAGAGATTTTTATTTTTTTAAAGTTATTTATTTTTTAGCAAGCTCTACACTCAACGTGGGGCTCAACCTCACAACCCCAAGATCAAGAGTCACATGCTCTTCTGACTGAGCCAGCCAGGGGCCTCATCATTTGTTCCCCCCCCCTTTTTTTTTTAACTTTACTCATATAGACACAGAGAAAAATATTTGAAAGGCTAGCTCCCAAGTTTTGCCTTAGTTATTTCTGAGTATGGATGTATTCTTATTATTATTAATCTGTATTTTTTTTCTACAGTGAATATATATACAGCTCTGGTAATAAGAAAACAAATAATGATCTCACTTGTCACTTGTATGTGTAATCTTAAAAGAGCTGAACTCACAGAAACAGGGACTAGAATGGTGGTTACCAGAGACCAGGGAGTGGAGAAATGGGGAGATGTTCATCAAAGGGTACAAACTTCCAATTATAAGATGACTTAATTTCTGAGGATCTAATATACCACATGGCGACTATAGCTAACAGTGCTGTATTATATATTTGAAAGTTGCTAGAGAGTAATTCTTAAATGTTCTCACTACAAAAAAATAGTAGCAATATATACACGTATGAAATCATCATAGACTTATAAAATGTTATATTCCACTTATATCTTAATAAAACTGGTGGGCGGATCAAACAATAAAGATTTTTTTTATTTTTAAAACACATTCTTCATTCAGATAAATAGGAAAGGGGTTATCTCCACAAGGGGTTGGGAAGCTCTATTACTGTAAACTAAGTGCATTAAAAACGTAAATAGTACCCAAACCCCCAGACCAGAACCTTTGCCCTACTTCTCCATTTGATACTCTCAGCCCCCAAGAATTTAAAACAATATGCCAGGACACCAATTTTACACAAATATTTTGGGGGGGAAACTTGTTTTATATATTGAAACCAAGTTCAACATATGAAACCACATGAAAAAAAATCACATAAATTCTTAAAACAATTTTCAGGCTTGCTGGGGTCAATACCCCAACCCCTAGAAGGGCTTGTCAGTTTCATTATTGGAGATTCTTCTATGGAGAAGTTTGAGAAGCCCTAAGGCAAACAGTACCATCTTATTTACCCCCCTTTTTGAGAGAGACTGTCACTTTTCCTGTTTTTAAAAAATCAATCTTTTCTTCATCTACTATAACTTTAAAATTCTTTATAAAACAGGTGGCAGAAAACATATAAGCAGGCAAATCTGGAAGCCCACAGGGACATAGTTCACTCTACCTCCCTTGCCCAGAGGGGAGAACGGCCTGGCCTGGCACCCTGGGTTCTGAGGATGGTGGGGCCGGGCTGCCCCATTTCGGCAGGATAGCAGACCACTCTGCACAAGGTGCTAATTCATTCATTCCACAAATGTTTATTGGGCAAAGCCTGAGAAAGGCCTCTTAGGGGACAGTGGGATCATTCACAAGCCAACGGTCAGGTCCAGCGGATCAGATGTGGACAATCAATCTTTCATTAGACCTCAAACCACCTCTAGCATAAAGAAAACAGGGCTCCTGGCCCACTCACTCACTAGCAGCTGGGGAGAATCAGGCAGGCGTTCTGGAACAGGACTGCTGCTTGAGAGAGGCTAAAGCAGTCACTAATTCCCACCAGAATGACCGAAACTCCTGCACCATAAATGGTGTAACTCCTCTAAAACTGCTTTGAACAGTGTCTGGCACCTACTGAGAACTCAGTAATAATCATTCTTGCTGTTATGATTCCAGTTTGCCCTTACTCAAGCAGCACCAGGAAAGGTGGAAAGAACACAGGTTTTAGAATCACAGAGACTAGATTTGAATCCCAGCTATGTAGCTTACTAGCTATGTGACTAAGGGAAGCAATCTTTCTGAGTCTCAGCTTCTCATTTGTAAAACGGGGTAAATGTCAGTATACCTTTCCTCATATGGCTTTGTGAGAACTAAAGACACATGATATGCAAAGAAGAATGTCTGGCCCATAAATGCTCAATAAACACAGTCAATTTTGTCACTGCCCTGCCTCCTTCTCCATCACTCTTGACAGGTCCTGGCATCTGACTTCACCCAGACACCACAGTAAGGGGGCAGAAGGACTACAGGAGTAAAGGGAGAGGAGGGAGTACCTGGAGACCTTCCACAGTAAACCCCCCCCCATCAAAGTCCTCAACTCCGTTCAGTCATCCTCTGTTTGGCTGCTGGGGCCACCATTCCCTCCCTGGGAATGGCTGCCAAGAAGGGGCCAGGAAGCTGGACAGCAGTTTGAGTCCATCCACCTTCCCATGTCTGTCTGTCTGAAGCCTACTGGGCTTCTTCTGCACATCCCTGCCAGGCTGTATGGGTTCAGGAGGCTGAGAGTATGATCCACAGTCTGCTCTTATCCAGCTTCCATCTCAACCCAGAGCCCAAAAAGCTCTAGGGGCTGCTGGTCACAAACCAGCACTAAATGAAAATTAGCACTTTTCATTCAGACAGAAAATGGAGCCCCTCAAAGTCCAAGGGGATTTATAAAGTCAGGAGGGAGGAAAGGGAAGCGGAAGGAAACAGGATGGGTGGGGAGAGAGGCCCACTGCTGATAGAGCCCTATGTCCTGGTTGCTGAAGCAGTTGGTTTTCCATCCTGGAAGATGATAAATCCCATTCCTGTGATTTAGAACTCATGACAGGACGAGGTCTGGGTGTAGGAAAATAATTCCAAAACAAAAACTGCTTGTTTTCCAAGTAAAAAATCATCAGCCCCCAACTCCCCCTTCCCAGCACCCCACCTGTAGATCGGTCCTAACGCCCTACTTTACTTCATCTGAGCCACCTGGGGGCAGTTACTCTGCGGTCAGGTCCCGCCAACAGCCAGCCCAAAGCCCAGGGTCAGTTCTCAAAAGCCCCGGGAAACGCGACAGCCCAGCAGAACCCCCGCCTACCGGGTACCTCGGCTTCCCGAAGACTGGGCTCCCTGGGCAGCGGAGCTGGCTCTTATAGGTGGGGATCTGAAGAAGGGAGCTTGCCGGATGCCAAAACACTGCTCGCGGTTTAGAACTCAGAACACGACAAAGCATCAGCCAACACCAACACCTCCCTCATTTAACAAAGACCCGGAGAGGGAAAGAAAGTTGCCCGAGATAACACATCGAGTGGGCAGAGAGAGACTAGAACCCCGCTGCTGTGAGTCGCAGTGGGGAAGGGAGAGCATCTCGCCTCCTCCCCGCGTCCTCGAGTCCGCAGACCCAGTAGGGTGGTGCAAACCCCGAAACCCTCGGCGCGGCGCGTTACCTTCCTCCGGACCCGGCTCGGGGAACCTTCTCTCCCCCAGAAAATGCACCCCGGGCTCCGCCCCGCACCCGTCCAGGTGTTGCCCCGCCGCTGTCAGCGCGGGGCTGCGAGGGCAGGCCCCTTCCTGCGGGGGGCGGGCAGGCGCGCAGGGGCGGCTCCCGGGCGCGCCGACCAATGGCGTGGCGCCCGTGCCCCGCCCCGCACGGCCCCGCCCCGCCCCGCCCCCGGCGCGCGGGCACTCCAGCCGGCTCCCCTGCCCTTCTCGCACCTACCCTGCTCCGGTGCTGCTGCTTCTGTCCCCCTTGGCCCTCCCCGCCCGGCCTGTTCAAGTGCACCTTGCCCTCAAACAACTTTTCTACTGTGTACATAAAGAGTTCAGCAGTTATTTTTTGACCGCTGTGCGTTAGGAGTCCCCGAAGCCCAAAACGGTGGCGCGCAAAGAACCCCTCAGAGAGCGAGGTCAACCATCACACCGGAAAGCGGGTGGGATCAAGATGTTTTAACCGCCCTGGACGTATAAAATAGATAAAAATACTTCACAAGTTGTAAGATTAAATGTAGTGGTGCTTTAAAAGTAGCCAATAATACCTGGATTATATCAGGGCCAATTAAAAAATGTTAACCAATGATGGGGCCAGCTCAAGCAAGCTTCTGGAAGAGGTAAACCTTAAGGCCTTCTCCTTTCTCCTCATCTCCCCCATTTGTGTTGTCCATCCAACTGAGGGTGGCCCAGGTCTGCCTTCAGTTCTTCCAAAAATCTTCCTTCTCTCAAACTTGCAAATGCTGATCCCCAAGACCTCAGTACTGGGTGCTGGGTGCTGGGCTGCTCACCTGGCCCAGGAATCCCTGTGCTACATTATGTGTGTATTCTGGCTTTCACCCAAGCTTTGAGAGTCTCCTCTGTCCCTGTGCTGGGTGGGCACTGGGGATGCAAACGACGAATAATCACTCATCTTGCCTTTGAAGAGACATATTTGCAAATAATTTCAATTTAGTGTAATAACAGCTAGAATAGTTGTGCAAAGTGTTGTAGAGTCTCAAACACTGGGAGAGGAGGCCAAGTTTAAATACAGACGTGACCAAGGTAAGTCTTGAAGGAAGGCTGTTAAGCAAGGCAGACGGAGGAGCTGCAGAGAAGCAGGCAAGGACATAACAGATGCCTGTCCTATGTTGCACAGGGTGTGTGACAGTGAGGCAGAGATGAAGCTACAGAGGTAGATGCAGAAGAGGAGCCATGCCTGTCTTGCTGAGGGACTGTGTCCATTGGCGAGGGCAGCTGGTGAATGGCTTTAAGCAGGGGAGTGGTCTGACTCATGTATCTGCTATCTCTCTTTCAATGTTGTTTGTGTGTGCCTTGGTTATCTCCTTCCTGCCCCTCTCCAACGGGGAAGGCAGGCCCTGGATCTTGCTCACATTTGGGTGTCCTGCATTCTTGGTACAAGGCTTTGAAGGAACTCAATTCTCCCTGTTCCAAGTGTCACTCCTCCCAGAAGAGAAATAGCAACACCTGCTAGGGAGGGTGTAAGGAGTCTCACTTCAGGCTCTGGGCAAGACAGGTGGGGGAGAAATTTTGAGGAAGAGTCTTGCTGGGGCCCTCATTGCAAAAGGTCAGAAAGCTCAGAGGTTAAAAGCTAGAGCCCTGACATTAAATGGCCAAAGTTCAAATACTGCCCCCCCCTCCACTTCCTAACAGGACCTTCAGCCAGTTACTTAACCCCTCTGTGCCTCACTTGGCTCATTTGTAAAAGAGATGGTACCAGATAATGCTCCTCTCTAAGGCTACTGTGCAGGTTAAAATGAGAAAGTACATGTGTATAGCAGAGTGCCTGGCACAGAGGAAGTACTGAATAAATCTTAGTTAACATGATCATATCAAACCAGCAGAAGCTTGTTCCTCTTTACCTATTGTAGTAGATTGCCATTCTTCAAAATACTTTGCATGTAAATGACATGCAAATTTCACAAAAATTCTCTGTTGATATTGAAGGGAAAAGCAAGGGGATAGGGATAATGCAGTGCAGGGTTTAGTGTACAGATGGTGTGTGTCCTGACTTTAACACTGGACTCCACCGCTGAACTAGCCGGTTGACTTAGGACAAGTCACTTGACCTCTGTAGGCCTCTTTTCCTCTTTATTTTTTTTTAAAGATTTTATTTATTTATTTGAGAGAGAGAGAATGAGAGATAGAGAGCATGAGAGGGAAGAGGGTCAGAGGGAGAAGCAGACTCCCTGCTGAGCAGGGAGCCCGACGTGGGACTCAATCCTGGGACTCCAGGATCATGACCTGAGCAGAAGGCAGTCGCTTAACCAACTGAGCCACCCAGGCGCCCTCTTTTCCTCTTTATAAAATAGAAATAGAGTTGGCCCTTGAACAACATGGGTTTGAACTGCACAGGTTCACTAATACATGGATTTTTTTTAAAATACAGTACTATAAATGTATTTTCTCTTCCTTACAATTTTCTCAATAACATTTTCTTTTTTCTAGCTTACTTCACTCTAAGAATACAGTATATAATACATAGACAAAATGTGTGTTAAATGACCGTTTATGTTATTGGTAAGGCTTTCAGTCAATATAGACTATTAGTAATTAAGTCTGGGGGGAATCAAAAGTTATAGGTGGATGTTTTACTGTGCAGGGAAGGGTGGGAAGGGTAGGTGCCTTAATCCCTGAGTCTTTCAAGGGTCAACTCTAGTCATATTTCCTGCACCATGTAAGGGACATGCTGCAATATACAAAGCACATTGCCTGGCCCAAGGTAAGATCTCAATAAATGTTAGCTAATAGTATGATAATGGTTAGAAGAATGGTCTTATACACTTGCGAAAGGGAAAAATAATCTAATAGTAATGCACTGGAAAGGGAAAATGTAATCCCAGAAAAAAACAAACTCTAAATGGAAAGACTAATGTTGCATCTGTGAAAACTGGGACAGGAGTAGAAGCGAGCTTAGAAACCTGCAGGTGGAACAGGGGTGTGGAAGAGTTTTCTAGCTGGGTGTGGGGTGTTTAAATCTGGAACCCCCATCTGGTCGATTTTTGCAACTCTATGGAGCTGAAATGGAGTGCCGTTTGCCAGGGTGTTGTATGCCTGCTCTCCCAGTGGTCCTCCTGGAACCGTGGAATGCCATCAGGCTGGTGCTTTCGAATGAGAACCTGGGATTTAACCCCTAAACCACCCAGCTGTGGCTTTGTAGAGTCACAAGCACATCACCCAAGTGGTTTAGTAGGTGAATATTTATTTGTGGGATACTAGGTATGGCTCCTTCAGGCTTGAAATAGCTCCCCTCTATTTCAGAACCAAGGAATCCTTCTCATGCATCAGGGCCTAGGACAAATGTCATGAGGTTCTACCCTCCTAGGTTGAATGAATTAACCCTCTGAACCTCTGGAACTCCCACGGTGTAGTCCTCAAGGCTTTTCTTGGCATTGATTTCATTTTCTTTCTAGTTGTCACAGGATGTGCCATCCCCCACCAGCATTAAAGCTCACTCAATTCAGGGATACCCCTTTTCTCTTTGCATTTTCTCTCACTACCTCCATCCTTCCCCTGGCACCATCTCTACTGCAAATGCCTTGCACACTATAAGCACTCAATAAATGCTTGTTCAGTCACATTGCAGCCGGCCGCCCATAGTAGATACGTTACAGAGGGCAGCACTGTGGCCGCCACGGAAAAGTAAAAAAACAAAAACATAGACAGCTTCCTGTGGAGACATGACTTTAAGCTATGTGGATTTATGACTTCTTACCCACCAAAAACTGGGAAGATACTGCTGAAATTCTGTACAATTAATCTAGTTCGGTAATGTGGTTAGGTGACGTAGAGCAGTAGGTATCAAATGTACGGCATTTAGAACACAGTTCAGTCATGGTACTGGGTCACCAAAGCAAGAATTTGGTTTTCTAAATAATTTGCAAATACTGAATATCTTTTTAACTTTTGGAAGTACAAAACTTTGGCCTTGAATCAAATTGTGTTAGCAATCTCTCCACAGTCTTTAATAATGCCCCATGTTTCTACAGGGCTTCGTATTTTCCAAAACCCTTTCACTTTAATGATCTTATTTGATCTTCCCACCAACTCTATGATGTAGGAAGGACTGCTCTTATTAGGATCTGCATTTTACAGATGAAGATAGGAGGGACTTAAGAGGATCAGCCACTAAGCCCAGGCCAAGTGGCAAGCTAGTGACAAAGTCAAGAATCTACTATACTGGCGAGATTTCTGATATTCATTAAAATTTTGGTATCATTATTTATAATCTTTATGAGCAGTAATCTTATGCAGACATGTCTTCATTTATATTCACGTATATACATTTTCATGCAGAGTTCCTTTTACAAAGTGAAGAAAAGCTTTCGTAGTGATCATCATCTGTAATAATGACTTATTTCTTCAGTGCCTTTCATCTGCACATATCAACATGCATTCCAACATTAATTATCCTTTTAAAAAACCTCTAGGTTTACTGTCAGTGTTTTTAAACAAATTTTCTTATTGTAATGTTTAAAGAAAGAACAAAGCTTATTTCAAAAAATAGAAAACTTCCATTTAGATGAGATTCCTAGAATAGTCAAATACAAATAGAAAGTAGAATAGTTTACCAGGGGCTGTGGGAAGGGGGTGATGGGGTTCGTGGGGGGTTATTGGGTACAGAGTTTCACTGTGGGATGTTGAAAAAGTCCTGGACATGGATGATGGTGATGCTTGCAGAACAATGTGAATGTACTTGAAGACACAGAACTGCACATTTAAAAATGGTTAAAGTGGTAAATTTTATGTTATGAATATTTTATCACAATAAAAGAGTAGGGACACCTGGGTGGCTCCGTCCGTTAACCATCTGCCTTCGGCTCCGGTCATGGTCCCAGGGTCCTGGGATCGTGTCCCACATCGGACTCCTTACTCAGTGGAGAGTCTGCTTCTCCCTCTGCTTGTGCTCTCTCTCTCTCTGACAAATAAGTAAATAAAATCTTTAAAAAAAAAAAGTAGAAGACCATCTAGTTTTATCAATATGAGATTCCCTCTACTAGAAGGTTAGTTATAATGTAACTCATGACCTTTTTTGTTTTACTTTGACTTTTGGAAATTTACCATACCCAAGAGCCCCTTTACACTTGCTGTAGCAGAAAAGATAGTGATCTGTAGGTAGTCCTACCAACCTTTTTTAAAAAAATCCAAAATGGGATTGAGGTTTGTGTGATAAAACGAGATCCTAGTAGATTATTAGAGCCCCTATTAATCAAGTGCTTCCTACCTGCTGGTATTGACCAAATGCTTTTTCCTATTATTTCATGTAATCGTGGGAGCGGCTGTAAGTGGTAACAAATGGGAAACCAAGTTATATGAAGACTAGGTTACTTACCCAGAGCTACACGGCCAAACATCTTCCCAAAAGGCTGTCAAAACTCTGGAGCTGACTTCCTAGGGCGTAGCAGAATCTGTCTTCGAGGTACTGTGGTCTGGGTTATGCAGGGCAATTTCCTCAAGTATTCCTTAAAACAATACTACTTCCTCTGGGCTGTAATTACAGTTAATTTCTCTTTACAGAATTATTGTGTCCTATGTGCTCTCCAAAATGGTAGCCACTAGCCATATGTGGCTATTGAGCACTAGAAGTGTGGCTAGTCTGGATTGAGATGTACTATGAGTGTAAAATACCCACTAAAAAAAAAAAGAAAAGAAAAAGAAAAGTAAAATATCTCATCAACAATTTTTGTATTGATTACATGTGGAAAGATAGTATTTTGGACATACTGAATTAAGTACAATATATTATCAAAATTGATTTCATCTGTTTCTTTTTACTTTTTTTAGTGTGGCTACTAGAGCATTTTAAATTAAATATGTGTTTCTCATATTTCTACTGGACAAGGCTGCTCAAGGCTGCCTGAGTCACTTTCTCTACCTCAGTTTCCCCCTTGGAAGAAGGGGCAAATAACTTTTGAGTTACTATATACAGGATAGGAGACACATATGGATAGACCTTGCCTTTGTATTCATTACTCTGCTTTTGAAGCACAGTAATTACAAAATGTTGTCATTACTACTGAGTGGCATTTTTATCCCCTATTCCTTTTCAGGGACAGAGGAATCTTGATTAACCATACACTTCAAGAATGGAATGCCTGGTAAAAATAAAACATAATCTTGTCCTATCCCTTGTTTATTCAGGTATTCATTTCATATTACAAATATTTATTGAGTGGCACATTATGTACATGGTACATGGCTATAAGAAATTCAGAGATGAACCAGATGTCTACTGCTGATTCTCTTTCAAAAATATATTCGTTTATTTCCTTGTTTTTTATGCTGAACATCACAGGCAGCCTGATAAAATGAAAAAGCCCTGGCCCAGGGGACATAAGACCCACAGTCTAGTCCTGGTGTTATGAGTTATGTGAAATAAGCAGGTGTTTTTTAATCTAACTCACCCACAAAATTAGAAAGGATAAAAATATCCACTTTGCCTACTGCAAAAATAAAATAATGGAAGTGATAATCCACAAATTGCTATTTCTTACTTACTAGAAGACACTGTATCAGAAGTCAGAGGATTTGGTTTCCCCTCTGGACCCTACTAACAAAATACTCTGTAGCTTTAACCTCTCACACCTTGGTGTCCTTACCTCTAAAATTAAGAGGTTAGGGGATGCCTGGCTGGCTTAGTCAGAAGAGCATGTGACTCTTGATCTCAGGGTCATGAGTTTGAGCCCCATGCTGGGTGTAGAGATTACTAAAAAAGATAAATAAGCTTAAAAATAAAATGAAGTTAAGAGGTTAGGGTGCAGAGATCCCAAGATCTCTTCCCACTGAAAACTCCAGGTTTTAGGAGTTTATGATTTTAAAGTAATCATTCTCTGAAGATCAGCAATTCAATTTACTAGAGTCATAATTAGATCTGTTTTCTAGCCATAGATCTTAAAAGATTTAAATGTATGTAACACTGGAAGCTTCTCTGGAAATCGTGCTTATTTGTTTGCAGAAGAATCTCTGCATTGGCATATTTCACAGGGTGTTTTGCCCTCTGCGTTTTAAAAAGCCGAAGAGGAGAGGAAAAATTGTAAAGAGATAAAAACAACTGTTTGAGTTACCTATTCGTGTGTAGCAAATCACTCTAAAACACAGTGGTGAAAACAATTTATTATTTCTCATGATTCTGTGGGTTGGTGGTTCTGCTGCTTCTCACTCCCTGACTGGGGTTCCTTACGCCGCTGCATTCAGCTGAGTGCTCAGCTGAGGCTGGAACATTGAAGGTGGCCTCTCCTTCTCCAGGGCTGTGGTCCACATGACCTCTCCTCATTCAGTAATCTAAGCCCAGACTCCTTCCATGGCAGTGGAAGCCCAAGCACTATAAGAAGCAAGCAAGCAAGCATTTGTGCAAACATTCATGTCACATTGGCTATTGTTCCTTTGGCCAAAGCAAGTTTTGTGGCTAAATTCAGAGTCAATATGGGGGAGTGAGGATCTGGAGGACTGTTTCATTGGGGACCACCAGTGTCATAGTCTACTGTCACACCTTCCATTCAAATGAGTTCTAATTAACAGAGCTCTTACCCCCATTTCCCATGCTCCTGCATGTATCGTTCCATTCTTTTCTTCTGTGCTTTGTGCATACTTCCCTTTCTGCATATATCACACTCCACTTTAATTATCAGCTTATATTTTGATCTTCCCTCACCCAAATGGGACATTTGTGAATAAGGGAGGAGAAAATGGCTTACTCCTCTCTGAATATTGAGCGTCTATCACAGTGTCTCCACATAGAAGGCATTTAGTTAATAACACTGAACGACACAGACTTGAATTCTTTGGAACTTCGCCCAGGGCCAGAGGTAGAGCATCTCATTTCAGATAGCACCAGGGCAAGGATTCCTAACTGAGGCTCTTTATTTTCACTAACTTCTATCTGCCGTTTGTCATTTCCTTCAGTTATAAATGTAAGCAACAACCACAGTAATGTTATCAGTAGGTGTGTGAGCTTACCACCAATGGAAGCCACAAATGTTTCATATCACAATGATGACTTGTAGATACTGTAACTATTGCAATTATAAAATAATTTTAAAATAATTTGAACAATCCATGTTAATATAATTGCTTTTCTTTGTAGTCCTAGGTATTTTATTTTATTCCATTTAGAAATATTCTTCTTAGGAGTACATGTGCTTTACCACACCTCTCAGGCTGTCTGTTGCAAAGAAAACGTAAAGAACCCCCGATTAGAATAAGCACCTGACTTGGGAGACATTTAATACTCTTGGGAAGACCCTCCCTCCCCACCTCACTAGAACCACATCAACATTACCTTGTTTGAAAAGCAAGTTCTCTACCACAGGCCTTCTAAATCAGAAAGTCCAGGGGTGGGGCCCAGTAATCTGTGTTTCTACAAGCCTTGTAGGTGATTCTGATGCAGGAGAGAATTTGAGAACCACTGAACCAGGATAAACAGGAGTGAATTGAAACTGAGCTATATACAAGGGTAGCTGGAGACCATTTAATCAATCAATGAGTATAGATAAATACTGATGGATATAGATAAATACTGATGAGTATAGATAAATACTCCTATTTCCTCAGCCCTGAGAAAAGTACTATAGGAAAATGCTCTATATCTTAATTTCAGTGTTATAATGTAGATATATACATATATAAAAAGACTTTGTACACTTAAGATTAGTGCACTTTACTATATGTATGTTACATGTCAGTTTTAAAAATAACTATAAATAAGCACATATAATATACATAATACATAATCCCTGCCTTCGAGGAACTTTCCATTCAGGTTAGGAGTCCATTTATTTGGTCATTTATTGAGGACCAGACACTGTGCTGGATGGTTAGGGCTGCAACAGTGAATGAGCCAGGCATGAGATCTGTCTTCATGAAGTATACATTCTAGTGGAGGAGTCAGAAAATAAACAGGCAGTTATAAAACAGTGGTAATGTTCATAATTATGAACAATATATAGCACTAAATAATTATAGCATTTCACTGAGCCTAAGACAAACTTTTTCACAGCTTAACCTTTCTGAAATAAGGATGTATCTTACATTCTATAGTTGCCAGTTTTATTAGAAGGATCTTCCTAATGGTACATAAAATAATGGTGCATCTTCAGTCGATGGCATCTTAGAGTTTGTGAAACTTGATATATTCTAAACTATTAAGCATCACAGGAGTTCAGGGATATGGAGATCTCTAAGCATTCCAAGAGTCAAAAAGGGCCTCAAGGGTAAGGTGAGACCTGAGCCAGGTGGAAGACAGGGTAGCATTTTTAAGAGAAGAACAACAACAGGAGCAAGTGGAGGTGAGGCTTCCAAAGGAAAGGAGAACCTGTAATTGAGAGGCATGGGCCTGGGTGGGACAGAGAAGGGGGGTGTGAGGAAACAAGGGAGCTGAGTAGCTAATAACTTGAAATCAGATTATAAAAGGCCTAGAAAATTAAGCAGATGATGCAATTAAAAGAGCAATGAAAGATTTCTGAGCAGAAGAATGAAAGGTTAAGTCCAAAGTTGGTATGTGGATTGGACTCAGCAACAGGGAGATAGATACCTATATATCTATACATATATATGTGTGTGTTTGTGTGTGTTGTTGTTGTTGTTTTCAATTTTTGGTCATCACAGCTTGAGCTTGAAGGAAGGAGATGCACTGACTTGAGACTCAGAGGCTATGAGCTCCTGGCAGAGCCATGGCAAATACAAGAACTATATACACACAAGCGTGTGGCAAATATGAGAACTACATACACACAAGCCAACGCCCAAGCACTCCCCCAGACCCCAGGAGAGAGCATGCCGACTGGCTGTTATTGCTCTCCAGCTGCCAAACCTGAATGACTCCTGTGGCCCCAGAACCAGCCACACAAGCACTGGGCTGCTGACCATCGCCTCCTCTCCACTTGGGCCTCAGGGAGAGCCCTAGCTGCTCAAAGATTTGTCTTGTTTTTGAAGAAGCCTCAAAGTCCTCCCAAAGTCATCATTTAATCCTCGCCACATCCAGGTGAAGTAGCTGTTACCAACTCCATTTTACAAGTAACGAGACTAGGGCTCAGAGGTGAGGCAATTTGCCCAAGGTAGCAGAGCTGGGATTCACGAACCCTCTTCTGTCTCCTCTCAAGGGTTGCTCTTTGAATCCATATTCTCTATGAGTCTCAGCCCTAACCCAACTGCCAGATGAATGTTTCAGACCCCCACTTATATAGTCTGGAATTAGTACTAATATAGGTTGGGTTTGGTGTGCACCCACATGCCCACCAATTACAGCCTTGTCCCTAACCCTTTGTCAGGAACATGCTTGCCTTTCCGTAAGAATGGAACTTTCCTTAACTCCTTGCTTTGCACTTTAGTTACTCTGCCACACAGAGACCGAACCCTGAATCCCTGACCCTTTGACCTTCTCCCCTCCCGTCTCTTCCTCCCAATCATGGTCCTGATCCGAACCAGATAAATTCTGTACCCCACCCTTGTTGCCTGCCTGGTTTTGAGTACCACTCCTGTCTGAAAATTCCTGCTGCTATGCCCCAATCCCTAAGATCCGATTTGCCAGCTAGGTCAGCAGATGTCTAAGGCTCCAACTTAGAAACTAGAGCTAGGCTCAGATTGAGGTAGAGCTGGCCCATGGCTTAGGATGTGGAGATAAGTAGGAATCTGAGGAGAGAAAGTAGGAAGCATCCAACCCAACCCCAGCCTCCTCCTGCCCTGCACCCAAATTCATTCATTTACTTATTCAATTAACAAACATTTTAGCCACCACTAGGATATGAGCTTCACGTAGGCAGAAATGTTGTCTACCTTTTTCATCATTTTAAGACCTACAATACAGAACAATTTCTGGCACATAGTAAGCACTAGATATATATTAGTTGAATGAATGAAAAACTAATGAATGATCAGAAAATATTTAGTGTCCTAGAGTATCTTCTAAGTTGTGGCAGTAACCTTAAATAGAGTGCCAAGCACATGTTATCTGCTTGTATTCACCAACAATAAAATAGGCTTTCATCCATCAGCATGTAGAGTTTGTAATCAGACATATCCTATGCTAAGATCATTTAAAATTTTCTAAGACAAGAAATAGCACGTAGACTTAAGAGAAGGTAAAAATACAGCTAAGTCGTTTTAGAACATTAAGTAATTTATTTTTTTCCTTTTATTAAATTTCCAAACTAATCTTTGGTCAACGCTATCAATGCTACTAAGCATTTGCCACTGGTTTCAAAAGAGTTTGCAACAAAGAATGCCTGATGATTGCCAAAAATTACACAGTCACCATTGGAGGTAAAAAAAAGCTATGGCATTTGATCACAAAATTTCTAGACCCAAAAGGAAAATATTGATGCAAAGCTTTGAAATTTTACTTTGGCATACTTCTTAGGGCACTAGACCAAAGAGCACTCAAAGGTTTTCAAGATGCATGTAAACTCTACATGCTGACTACAGGATGCTGTGGTTAGTCCGGCCGAAGCTCCCTCTGCCATCTGCATGCTCAGAGTAAACAAAAAACAACTCTGGGACTTGCACAGAAACCATGACAAACCCTGAGGGGGGACTCGAACTCTGAATTAAAGGAAACCGCAAGTTACCACACCGCTGACCAAGAACATGTTTACATTTCGTCCGTTTGGGGGCGAGGGCGGAAGGAGTTTCGAGGACTTACAGAGCCGCTGCGGGAGGTGTGGTTAAAGTGGCCACGCGGTGTCGAGGGGCAGAGGACCGGGGAATATGGATCGAGGACCCACCTACACGCAGTCAGAGGGTCAGAAGGCCTCTGACTAACTTGGGCTTGGGTTGGGTAGGAGTTACCATCCGCTGGGTATGTGGGAGGAAGGGAGAACACTCAAACAAGTAACAGATGTCACTTAAAATGATATAGGGCCGACAGAAGATTGCCTGAAGTCCGGTTTATGATCATCGAAAGTGTCAGTCTGAGCACGTGGAATGATTTACAAAATTCTGTTAAAGATTTTTCACTGAAAGTCATAGTGTCTTGGGGTAGAATGGGTTACCCTGAATAACAAAGAGAGAGAACATTGCATCAGTGAGAATGGACCATGACACCTTTCAATTCCTAATTCTTGCTCAATTCTGCCACTCTAAGTAAGATGAAGCAGTTGAAGAATTAGCAAATATTTTCCCTCCCCCTGCACGGGGTAATTAAATGGGAGTAAATGAGCCAATAGGAAGTCAGCTCCTAGCTTAAAGCTGGCTGGGCTAAGAGGGGCAGGTGGGGAGGGACTGAGAAGAGCTGGCTGCGAGACCACCAGCCAAGCTGGCTGGGGTTTGGAGCAGGGCTCAGCCTAAGCCAGAAAGCCAGAAACTAAAGTGTTAGGCAAGGAAGCTGAGGCAGAAGCCGAACTGTATGGATTTTGACAACACAAGAAAATTAAGGAAGAGATGGTTGAGATAGCCCAGAAAGCATGAAGGCTCAGAGCCAGAGAAGGAAGCTGGAATCCGGGCTGTCATTTCCCATTAGCAAAACCTTTGATAAGCTACTTAACTTGTCTGAGATGTAGGTTCCTCAGGTATAAGACAGGAATCGTATAGGGACGTTGTGAGAATGAAGCTTTATAAAGTACAGAGGCCCCAAATATATAGGTTTTTCTTCTATCCTTGAAAGCAAAGAAAGGATCTTAGCAGCACAGCAAGGACCACAAAGAGAGAGAGTGTTTGATAACTGTTTGCTAACAAATGGGGGAAAACATTGCATTCCAGGTCCTATCTCCAGGTGAGTCTGAGGTCACTAGTCTACATGTTCTCATTTTATTGCTCAAAGTGAAGCTCATGAACCACTGACATGACTTGGGAACTTCTTAGAAATGTAGGCTCTCTGACCCCACTCCAGACCCAAATATCAGATATCCACTTTGGCCTGATTCCCAGATGATTTGTCTGCACATTAAACTTGAAGAAGCACTGCTCAGTCAGGATTGACTGGAGGAATGCAGAAGTCTGAGTCTCCTGGTGGGTGGCTTCTCATGGCTCCAGCTGGGAGGGGCGGGGGGGGGGGGGCTGGCAGGAGCCGTCAACGAGTATCCAAACAGATTCCTTAAATTGTGACCACCGTCTCTCAGGGTTTGAGCAGAGGGCCAGGCTGCTCTGCTTCAGAGGAGCTGGGATCCCAATCTGGCTAGGCAGGGATAGTGCAGAGATTCCATGGATGTGTGAGCAAAGGTTGACTTTCAGAGCCTCAGCCTGGACTTGAAGGCAAGAGGTCAAGTCCAGGGGACTCAGGTAAGTGAGAAGCTAAAATGGGTTATGCTGGTCTATAGAGTCAAAGTCTAAAGAACAAGAGTCTGGAAGAAAAAGAAAGCAGACAATTCAACCAGTACTTACAGTGCCACTTATGGGTAAGACAGGGAGTGAGTTCTCATTTTAGGAGAGGTTGGTTCTCATTCTCGGGCTCACGCTCTTTCACATGTAGGTGGACGTATCCTTGTGTGGGTGTAGCCTGAGGGGGACCCAACACACTGGCTCCTTAGGAAAGCAGATAAGAGGCTTGCTGGAAGGTTCCTCTGACCTGCCAACACAAAGAGACGTCAGTCAAGGTGGGAAAGTGGAAATTTCAGGGACTGTTTTGGAAAGTTCTGTGAAAAAGTCAACAGGAAGTCCCAGAACCTTTTGCCCACACTGCAATCCTGTGTGTTTTCAGTAAGGAATGGGCCACTCCTCAGGAGACAATACGGTCACACCCCTAGTAACCTGGATAGCCTTCTCTCAAGGGGGGCGGCACAGAATCCTATTATCCAAAGACGGCAGACCTAGAGGGGACTTGGCAGTTTTCAATCACTTTTTAATCCACGGAACCCTATTTTCTAACACTATTGGATCTCCAACATTTGAAATGGATATGAATGAAGCTGCTCTTACTGAAGCAAAAGCTGGAGCCCAGAGCCATTCCCTTTCACCCCAAGGCCCTCTGAGGCTCCTGGGTGGAACCCCCTTTGTTCCACAGGGCAGTTTGAGAAGCACTGCTCTGCACCAGTCCTACTGTTACACAAATGAGGAGAAGGAGGCCCAGGCTGACAAGATCTTCCTGGACCTGCTACTAGCTCATCTCACTATCCATGTGACTCCCTATGGTTTAGCCATTGTGGACTTTCTTCAGTCCTCAGAACGTGCCATGCTCTCTCTTCTGGGCCTTTCTATATACTCTTCTCTCTGCTTGAAACACTCTCTGCTCCTCTTCATGTCTGCTTGGCTTCCCACTCCATTCCTGCCCGCCTGACTCCTCAGTAACCCGCAGATCCCAGCAAAGGCCTGTTTGCTCTGCTCACTGTGCCCAGCACTGTGCCTGATCAGTAGTCAGTACTGCATGTCTCTTTGTTCAAGAAGTGAATGAGCACACGTGCAGGAGCCTTGCCCCACAGCTGCTTCTCCGGCTCAAAGGTGCAGGAATGCTGACAGCCCCTCCATCCAAATATGGGGTGGTTGTGAGCAAATCCTCATCTAGTCCATGTTGATTCCTTCTCAGGGTGTTCTGATGGGGTGTACAAAAATGTGAGGCTGAAAATCGAAGTAATGGGAAAAATGTGAAGGAAGTGCAAAGTGAGACACACTTAGAAAATGTTGGTAGGTCCATGTGATAGCAGCCTTCAAAGTGGCCATACAGAGTTATTGGCAGATATCTGTTTCTTATGATGACAGATTTCAGATATCATCCTGACCTGCCACCCTGAAGGTTTAGGAGAAAAAAAAAATAGGTCTTAAATCAGACTACCTTCTAACCCCAGGAATTATATTTGATATTACTAGTAGATAATCTTCCAAAAGTTCCATAAGAAATTATTCACAACTTTGCTGATGACAAAACACAGCCATAAAACATGCTACCTGGTATATCTCAGGTATTTCTGTGGTGGATGCATGAATCTCTCCTAGAACACCTGTCTGATGATTAAAAAAAAAGCCAAATAAATATGAGGTAATGATGCACTAAAATTTTTCTGAATGTGCAAGCAGCTACAAATGCTAAGTCAACATATTCCAAAATTGGCTCTCCCTATTAGTATGTGGGCAGTAAATTGTTAAGAAACACTAATTAGCTCTTTATTTATTTATTTTTAAAAGATTTTATTTATTTATCTGACACACAGAGAGAGAGAGAGAGAGCGCAAGCAAGGGCAGTGGCAGGCAGAGGGAGAGGGAGAAGCAGGCTCCCTGCAGAGCAGAGAGCCTGATGCAGGACTCGATCCCAGGACCGAGATCATGACCTGAGCCGAAGGCAGATGCTTAACCGACTGAGTCACTCAGGCACCCCTAATTATCTCTTTAGATAGTATTACCCCAAACATTATTTTTACAAGCTTCATAGAATGAGTCAACAGGTTAAATCAAGTCTCTGCTTAAGCATCATTTTATTTAAAATGACACTTCCTGGTAAACAGGTTTTAATTAAAAAGGAAAATTATATTTGCATCCCTCAAAGATAAAGGAGACACTACAGACTATTTCACTATCTACACTCTCTGTCTCTACTTATCTTTGGCACCAGTTACAAAGGAAAACTACCTGGAAGGATTTCTCCCATAATAATTCCTTCCAATTAGACAGGATTTAGCAACTTATAAAGTATATTCACATACATGATTTCATTTGCTCCCGTCAACAGCCCTGTATGGCAGATATAACAAGAATTAGCGTTAACTTCAGGTTAGAAATGAGGATGCCCTGGAAGCCGTGGGAGCTTCGAGACTTGCTCATGGTCACCCGCTAGTAGCAGTTCAGCCAGGCTTTGAATCCAAGGTTTGTGATCACAGGTCTATCTCAGAGCTATCATCAGCAGGTAAACTGTGGTTAAGTCTGCTTGATGTTTTAGATCATATTGTAGAGGGCCCTTGAAGGTCTTCTTGTTGCTGTGGTTCTCAAACTACACTTCTTAGAACCCCAAAGGTCCATAGCGATGCTTAGGAAGCCACCATAGGGAAATTGAGAAGACAGGATCCTGGGATAATATCCCAATCAAGGAGCTCTGTTGTGTGCCTGGGTGGCTCAGTTAAGCGTCTCCCTTTGGCTCAGGTCATGATCCGGGAGTCCCGTGATCGTGCCCCACGTAGGGCTCTCTGTTCAGTGGAGACTGCTTCTCCCTTCCCTTCTGCCCCTTCCCCTGCTCCTTCTCTCTCTTGCTCTCTCTCTCTCAAATAAATAACATCTAAAAAAAAAAAAAAGGAGCTCTGTTTTCATGTCTCATATACTAATGTTTCAAATAAAATTTCTTTGGAAGAAAGTATTCCTCTGCTTAAAAATTTGTTTTGAAACTCCAGTATACTAGTCCAAACTTCTCATTTTATGTATTGGAAAAGACCCATAAAGATCACATAATTTGTCCATTTTCACACCCAACTAAGATCAGACACCAGATGGTTCTCTCCACACTCAGTCCACAACCCTGTGGGACAAGAGTTAAGTCTCTCAGGACAGTGTTTTACCTCCAACTGAAGCTCCCCAAGCTGAGTGTGTATTAGGATCACCTATGGGGCTTAACACAGATTTCTGGGTCCCGTATCCAGAGTTTCTGATTCAATAGAGTTGGGGTGGGGCCTGGGAATTTGCATTCCTAGCAGATTTCCAGGTGATGCTAATGCTGTTGAACCACCTATCTACAGGATACAAAACAACTGAAAAGTCTACTTAAGTGACCAGCTAATTGTGCATTTCCTCAATTTTATTTCACTCTGGAAAAGTGGTAAAGGGAAATTTCTCCTCCAGAATTTATAAACCCGTGGCTTTAACCATGCTGCTACACATTCATTAACATCTAGTGTTGCTATTCTATCACTTCAAGATCCCAAACCCTCTGTGTAGCAGATGATGCTGATGTCCCAGCTCATAGTCCCTCATCTCTGGGATGGGCAGTTTCCATGCACACAGCCAGCTTTCTATCTGAATGGGTGGCATCTCTTTGGTATATCTGTCTGAGGACTTTCTTTAGCCAGCAGGAGCTTGCTTAGTCCACACGTGTGTGTGTGTGTGTGTGTGTGTGTGTGTGTGTGTGTGTGTGTAATTAATGCCCCCACTTTCCAGGGCATCCTTCAGACCATGAGGATATGAATCTGCAGATAAATGCTCCAGCTTAACCTATCTGTTGGTGGGATAATTTTGGAGCTTATTCAAATGACTCCTCAGAGGGTCCCTAGTGAGATTGTGCCCCAGCTTTACACAACAGTAACTCATTCATTCATCACCCTTTACTGGCATTTCTCCCTTTCCCATCCACTTCCCCCACTTCCTCATTTGTTCTTCCTGAGATCACTTCCTAAATAAACTACCTGCATCCACATTCTTGTCTCAGGTTCTGCTTTTGGGGAAACACAAACCAAGACACTCTATTTCCTAGTTGTTCACCAAATTCACAGAAGCATCACCTCCTAGCTGACCCACACCTGTTCTTGCTCACCTTTCAGATCTAGGCCCTGGGGTTTTGTCCACAGGTCTTCCAGTAACACCACTAACACCAAGTTAGGGTGTACTGGATGGATGTTAATAAGCAAATGAATACCAATTGTTGCTGCCTTAACAGTAGCAGAAATACAGACTGTCGAATGTGTGGATACTTATGATTCATTAACTGTATACTTAACTAGTCACTCTTCAGAAAGAGGCCCAAGTTCATCAGTCAGATCTGTGAAGAATGCCAGCTTAAAAAAAAGTGGCATTATGCATATTTTGCAGGGCATCGTTATAAATATAAATATTTTAAAAACAGCTCGTTCTGAAACAGAAATAAATTTCCTTTTGAAGGTTAATCTGTTAAAGCAAGATTAATCTTCAGCAAATATTTACATTTGAGGAGTGGAATTTCAGCAGTGATGGCACTGACATTTGTCAAAATGTAGTGCATGCAAATCTCAATGGAAAAAAAAAGGACTATGTGAGAAACAATTAAATTGTTCTTAAATTGAAGCCCAAAAAATAGACAGATTCTTGGTTAAAAAAAAACAATGAAATGAATCAAACTTCATCCTAAATAATAGAGCTATCACATGTATTTCATTCCACTCATTGGTGATGGCTTAATTTTTTTCTTTATTTAAAAAATAGTCCTATTGTGGGATAATTGACATGTAACGAACTGAACATATTTAGAGTGTACAACTTAGGGACGCCTGGATGGCTCAGTCAGTTAAGCATCTGTCTTCAGCTCAGGCCATGATCTCAGGGTCCTGGGATCGAGCCCTAGTTGGGCTCCCTGCTCGGCGGGAGACTGCTTCTCCCTTTCCCTCTGCCCCTCTCCCTGCTTGTGTGCTCTCTCTCGCAAATAAATAAAATCTTAAAAAAAATAATAAAGTGTACAAGTTAATAAATTTTGACATATGTATGCACCCATGAAACCACCATGGTGACTTATTTTTGAAAGCAATATTATTGAGTTTTAAGTCTATTTTATCTTGAAATCTAATTTCTGGAATAATCCATTAATTATCATATTGATGCAGTGATTCACTGTGGCCTAAAAGCTCTTCACATTACTCCCTATTTGAAGTGGCTATATGAGTATGCTCAAAATAATTGGTTGGCACAATTCCCTAGAACTTAGGAATAGCTGGCAAATAATAATAAAAGCTACCACTTATTGAGGATCTATCATTGCCAAGGGCGATTTTGTAGTTTTTTTTTTAAGATTTTATTTATTTGACAAAGATACACACAGTGAGAGAGGGAACACAAAGCAGGGCGAGTGGGAGAGGGAGAAGCAGGCTTCCTGTGGACAGGGAGCCTGATGTGGGGCTCGATCCCAGGACTCTGGGATCATGACCTGAGCCAAAGACAGATGCTTAATGACTGAGCCACCCAGACACCCCAATTTTGTAGTTCTTTAGATACATCATTTGTAACACGTACAAAAATCCCACAAGGTAAGTGTTACCAATTCTATTTTACAAGTGAGCAACTGAGAGAGATATTTATAGGGCTAGAACATGACAGAGCTGGGAACTGATTTGCTACACTATGTAATATTCCCCAAACTGTAAATTTGTTTATTTTTTATTTATTCAACAAATACACACCGGACCCTAAGTTAGATGTTGAAGATACAGCAGTGAAAATGATTGACATGGTCCCCAACAACATAGTTTATAGCCAGTGATGAAGAAGTTTACTATTTCATTGAAATATTACACAAATAATCAATTACAATTGTTATGAATGTCTACAGAGAGAAGTAGAAGGTGCGTTAAGAGCATGAATTGGGGACCTGATCTAGTTTGGGAGCAGTCAATTAGAGGAGGCAATCATAAGGAAGTAATGTTTAAGCTAAGACCCAAGAAATGAGTTGATCTATGGCGTTTTAAGCAGGGGAAGTGACATGATCAGATTTGCAAGACTTACACAGTAGTGGGAAGTGAAGGAGGGAAAAATGTCTTCCTTGAGAATTGCCAACTACAAGCTCAACCCTCAGGCAGGGTTGGAACCAGAACCTACATTTCTATGTAGTGCAAGAAAACCTCATCATACTTTTAATATTGTTCAAAGTGGCTCTGGGTTAGTTAATGCTCTCAGGTATGAGGTTAGTAAATGCAAACGTCCAGAAAAAAAAAAGAAACTTTAAACCATCTTTCAAAAAGTTCACCTATATAAGGTTTCAATGAACATGAATTCACAATCAAAATACCATGGACATGGAACAAGCTGCCACAAGCAAGCATTGGCAGAAGCAATGAAATATACCAGAGTCAGAACTGCAGAGACTGCAGATAGGATTAGAACTATCAGATTCAAAAAAACAAAAAAAAGAACTATCAGATTCAGAATATAAAATAAGTTCCTTTGATATATTCAACAAAATAAGAACATCAAAAGTATAATTAAGAAGCAAGATATTTCACATATGACTTCACTCATATGTAGAAGTGAAGAAACAAAACAGAAGAACAGAGGGGAAGGGAAGGGAAGGAAAAATAAGATGAAATCAGAGACCCTTAACTCTAGGAAACAAACTGAGGGTTGCTGGAGGGGAGGCGGGGGATGGGGTAACTGCATGATGAGCATTAAGGAGGGCACTTGATATAATGAACACTGGGTGTTATATACAACTGATGAATTACTAAATTCTACCTCTGAAACTAAAAAAAAAAGAAGCAAGATATTTAAAAACTGATCAAATAGATTTGAAAAAGAACAACACAGAACTACTAAAAATTGTATGTGTAAATTTTTATTAATCCTTTCTCTCTTAAATATGTTTCACATATTTTCTTCCAGGTTTGTTGCTTCTGTTTAATTTGTGGTGATCCTTGTCATTCACTCCTCCCTTTTTTGTTTTTTGAGGTCGAATCTATCCATCATTTGTCTTTACGGCTTTTGCAGTTTGCCTCCTGCTTAGATATTTTCCCTACTCTGAAGTTATTTTAAGAACCCTTATTTTTTAATGTTTATTAATTCATTTTAATCTGGATTTTATATTAACAGAAATCTAATATTGCTTTTAATAGATCGCATTTGGAAATTCTAATACTGTTTATTAAATAGACATTTCTTTCTCACTAATTTGAAATATCACTTTTAACATAAACTAATTTCTTGTTCTAATCAATGAGAATTTAGTTCTCTTACAACTTCTGACCTCACTTACTCTCCCCCCATCCTCCCAATTTTGGGTTAAATCATCAGTCACTTCTTATATAAAAAAAAAGCATGCAAATATTACACTGATGATGCAGGTAATTACTATGATTATGTTTCCTTTCTCAAACACATTTTTGTTTTTCCAGGAGTTAACAATCATCTTGTTATTTTCAGTTGCAAAGTTTCCTATGAATCTATTCAAATGCTTGATTGGACTTGTCAAACACACCTATTGTTACTATTTTCCAGACACTAAAATATATCAAATAATCTTTCTGTTCCATTTTTTTTCCTGGCACTCTCCCCCGCAGAAATCTCAAGTTCTCCTGCTCCATCCAGGCTAATTACTTCCTAGTCCTACCGCACAGCTGTCAGCTGGAATTCCCTTTAGAGCTTTCCCCCAATGGATCCTTCAAATGTCAGTATGTGGAGGTGTTTCGTCTTTAGAGAAGCAGCCTCCAGTCTCCTACATAGGGGACATATGCCTGATGGCTATTTGGAAGAAAGGTCTTTGTGGGAGGAGATCTAAGAAGGCTGGGGGTTCCACTGTTTATTACTTGAACTTCCCCATGATCAGCACGTTTCAGTCTCCTGCCATTAACCTAACCCCACCTCACCCAGGTATGTCTCATGTCCCTGAGTCTGCCTGGGTCTCTCTTGCTCATTATCTCCAGAGAACATGCTTCCTGTTGCCTGTGGAAGGTAGCTCCCTGATTTCAAAGGATGGGGAAAAGGGCTTTAATATCTACATAAAAACTTCAACCAGTCCCTGCACCTCACTTACCTTCAGTGTACCTGGTACCACCTCAAGTCCTACATCCTCTATGGACTCTCAATAGCAGCTTCCTCTGCTTTAACTCACATTTTGCTCCTCCACTCATTTTCCACCTTTCAATTTTTTTCCTGAAATTTCTCATTTGCTCACATCTTTCCAATTTTCTGTCTTTGTGGATTTATACTCCCTCCAACCCTACCCCACCCCACCTCTCCCTATTTATAATGTCTCCATAGGAGATAAACTCAGCTATATTTAACTGAAAGTATCTCAACCTCATAGTGCCATATATGTATGTATAGAAAGCACTATGTATAGATAGCACAATATAAAACCCCAGCCTCAATGAAGCAACCACTGATCTGTTTTCTGTCACTATAGATTAGTTTGCATTTTGGAGAGTTTTATATAAGTGCAACCATACATATGCATTTTTATTTGTCTGGATTCATTCATCTCTGGATAGATTTGACCTTTATTCAATTTTTAAAAATCAGCTTTATTGAGGCATACAAAGTCACCAGTTTTAAATGTAGGGTTTGAGAAGTTTTGATAAATGAATATCATCATGTAATCACCACTAGAGTCAAGATACAGAACATGTGAAAAGGAGTATTTTCAACTTAAGCAAAGATTTAAGGGAAACACAAAGTTTCTTAGTTTCAGAGAAAGTCATGTGCTGTATGCATGCAACATTCAAGCATCATCCCATGAACACACAAAACTGAATGCCATTTAACCTCCCTTTTCAAGTTACACAGCTGTGAGAACTTACACTCTTGATTATTTACAGGGAACTTTTGTGACTGGCTTCTCCCTTTATTTTTTATTTTTTTTTACAAATACCCCTTTGGTGCCTTAGGAAATAACTTCAAAGATAAAGTAACAGAAGAGGGCTTGTAAGGGAGTTAGATTAAAACCTAAACTACATTTGCATACTGTTTAGACTTTGATTCATTCCCTGCAGTGATTCCTCTGTCTCTGACCAGTCCACTGACCTACTATGGAAAGTGTCACACAGCCCACAAGTTTCTGTCAGCCACGTTGTCTCAGGGCTCCTCCCTCCCAACTTGTCTCCCAGACTCCAGTCTCTCCCCATTCCATTCCCACCTAAATATTACTGTTCATTAATCTTTCTGAAGTCTTGCTTTTGTGCTGAGAAACCTTCCACAGCTCCCCAGGCTCACAGGATAAGGTCTGAGTTCCCTAACGCCACCTTCATCTCTGTGTGCCCCACCTGTTTGTGTTCCAGCTGTGAGCAGCTGGGAGCCATCTCCAGACGGTCATGGGGCTGAGCTCAGCTGCTGTTGTGCAGGCTGGGCTGTGTATGTTTTATCTTTCCCGACCCCAGCACAACATGTGGAATGGCCTGGGTCTAGAAAAACAGTGTTAGGACTGTATTTGTTGCAAAGGGATAAAAATTTACCCCTTTGTTTAGAAAGCCAAGTAAGGCTTTTAATCACTACTGTAAAGAAATTTCAGTGACTTATGTGAATGTGGAGATTTAGGTGTCATAATAACTTAGAGATTTTAGACTGCACATGTCATTTGTCAAATACAGAGCATGACATGCCTGGGTTGCTTTCTGGAAAGGATCACCATTTATTCATTTATCCAAACATTCATTAAATATCTCTTGAGCACCCCTTACACGTCAGGCTCTGTGCTAGACATCGGTGGTATATTGGTGAAGCAGAGAGATATTGTCTATAACCTTACAGAGCTAACACATTAGCTGAATGAGTCATCACGAGAGTTAGCAGAGCTACAGAAGGAAGGTAAAGTGGGAGCTGTGGTGGACACCACTGCCCTGCTCACATCCCCTCAGCTCTCACCAGGCAAGCCGAAGTCTTCTTCCTGCAAGAGACTCTCTGGCTGAGTGAAGACTTCTCTGGCCCACAGCCGGCAGGAGCATGCCCAGCCCTCGCATGGTGCAGGCCAACAGTGCCGGGCAGTCAAAGTCCTCAGGAACAGTCCTCAACAAATGGAGAGGGAGAATGCAGAATTAACTACCCAGCTTCCTCACCTTGTGGGTGGAACAGCTCTGGGGGTGTTCTACGCCATCTTAACCTGGGCTGCCATAACAAAATGCCATCCACTGAGTGGCTTAAACAACAGAAGTGTATTTTCTCACAGTTCTGGAGGCTGGATGGCTGAGATCAGGATGCCAATGTGGGTGGTTTCTGGTGAAGCCTCTCTTCCTGGCTTGTGGGCGGCCACCAAAGCACTGTGTGCTCACATGACCTCTTCTATGTGTGCTTTCTCAGAAAGAGAAAGAAAGAATTCAGGGGAGCTCCCTGGTGTCACTTCCTATAAATACACGAATCCTACTGTATCGAGGCCCCACCCTTACAGTCTCATTATAGGCCCTCCTTAATTTTTAATTATCTCCTTATTATCCCTGTCTCCAAGTCATATTGAGGGTTAGGCTTCAACATATGAAACACAATTCAGGCTATGGCATATACTGTTTTTGTTCAGGTTATAGCATATACTGTTTTGGGGAACACAACTCAGGCTATGGCGTATACTGTCTCCCAGTGTTCCCCAGTGAGACTGAGCCATCTCCCAGTAGCCTGTTCACTAAGGCACTCTGAATAGGCTTCTTTTTCTTCCCTCCTCACCCCTCCGTCTTCCTACCACAGCTTCCTGAGACTACCTCCCAAATAAACCACTTGTACTCAAATCCCAATCTCAGGGAACTGCACCAATGACTGGAGCTCGTACCAGGGACCTGACTTGTGCCTGGTGGGTCTGGATATTAGAGAGCCTTACCAGCTGTGTTGGGAGTTCTTTCCTAAGGGCTCTGTGGGAAGCCACTTAAGGTCTTAAGCAAAGGAATGAATCTCGGACAGAATGTGGAGAAAGGACTCAAAGAAGTAAAACACTGATTCAGGGCAACTAACTGGGAAGCTATTTCTTCAGTCAAATCAGGAGAAGACTGTGATCAGTGCTAAGGAGGAGGCAGTGAAGACAGAGCCTGACATGGTGCCTGCCTCACCCATAATCACTGCTCAACAAGTATTTTTGGATGAAAATTAATGACTGGGTTCTGTGTACCAAACCTCTAAATAGACTGACAGAACTTGAAGATTGATTACATCTGGGATTTGAGGAAAAAGAGAGAGTCAAGAACAAGTCCAGGTCTTCAGGCTTAAACAGGTAGGTGGATGCCAGTGCTATTTACTGAATACAGATCATAGCCTTGAGGATCAGCAAGTTGGAAGGGTGGGAGATAATGAGTTCTGGGTATGATGTGCCTGTGAGACATCTAACTGATGCTGAGTAGGCAGCTGATTATACAGGTTTGAAGCTAGGTCAGAGATGCATATTTGCGTCCCACCAGGTACAGATACTGAGTCCAGCAAGCCCTCTCCAGCCACATGGGAAGTGTGACCAGAAGTGCTCCACATTTTTCTACTCTCTGGCATTCTCTCTAAAATAATATTTTAGAAGGAGAGAGCCTGAGTGGCTCAGTCATTAAGCATCTGCCTTCGGCTCAGGTCATGATCCCAGGGTCCTGGGATCGAGCCCCTCATCGGGCTCCCTGCTCTGCGGGGAGGCCTGCTTCTCCCTCTCCCACTCCCCCTGCTTGTGTTCCCTCTCTCGCTGTCTCTCTGTGTCAAATAAATAAATAAAATCTTTAAAAATAATAATAATAATATTTTAGAAGGAGTATGAGGGAGAACTACCAGTATTTACCGAGAACCTACTATTTTCCAGGAATTGGACCAGGTGTTTATTCTTCACAACAGCTCCAAGAGGTATGCAATATTCCTCAATGAGGAAATTGAGGTACAGAAAGGAGAAGTCATGTATCCAAGTTCACAGCTGGTCAGCTGCTTCAGAGAAACTCTGAACTGTCTTAGTCCAAATTTTTGTTAAAGAAAATAAGCATCAGCAAAGCACGGTCTGTATCCTGTGTGTCTTAGACTCCAGACTCCACAATGAGCAATTCCCACAGTCAGGTGCATTCACTAGGAGGGTCTTTCGATTTCCGAGTCCCAAGACTATTCTCTCTGCACACCCCTGTTCAGCTAATCTTCCCTCATTTGGACAACTCTCATTCCAACTGGTCCCCCTGCTGGTGACCCTCTTCTGGTATAGTCCCAACTGAAGTCTTCTCTCAATTTCTGTCTCTGTAGATTTGCTTTCTTTGAACATATCATTTAAACGAGATCTTATAAGGTGGTGTTTTGCAATGGTTTCCTCAGCTAGTGTGATGAATAAAAGGTAAAATATTTAGTATTTCCTCAACACCCAAAACCTCATTATTTTTATTTAAAAATATAGCACACACACACACAAATATATATATAAAACACATGATCTTGGATTTGCTAATACTGATACACAGTCCTGAAAATGTCCTAATTATTTTTCCTTCTGCAAACAGATTTTTTTTTGTAGATCTGCATTAAATTTATACATTTATTTGGAAAGATTAACATTGACATTATTCAATGTTATATATTTTCAGTTCCAGGTACATAGTACTTCCTTTCCAACCCAGTCTGTTAAGTTGGAAGTTTCAGAACTTTAAAAAAATTATTATTTAGGTTTTGAACATATATTATCTGTATTAAACTCTTTTCTGGTGTTATTTTTATATGGCACATTTCCCCACGTCTATTCTAAATCATTATTTCTGTTAGATAGGAAAGCTATTGAATTGTATACAAAATTTTTGGAAAACAGTATTGAGGCTTTTCAAAAGATTAAAAAATAGGACTGGCATATGATCCAGCAATCCCATTTTGGAGTATTTATCCAAAAGAATGGAAATCAGGATCTCAAAGAGATATCTACACTCCCATGTTCACTGCAGCATTATTTACAATACCCAGAATATTGAAACAACCTAAATGTCCATTGATGGATGAATGGATAAAGAAAACATGGTATATTCATACAATGGAATATTATTTAGCTTTAGAAAAAGAAGAAAATCCTGTCATTTGCAACCATAGGATGAGCCTGGAGCACATTATACTAAGTGAAATAAACCACTCATAGAAGGACAAATACTGCATGATTCCACTTATATGAGGTGTCTAAAATAGTCAAACTCATAGAAGCAGAGGACAGATTGGTGGTTGCCAGGGGCTCAGGGGAGGGAGAATGAGGAGTTGCTACTCAACAGGTGTAAAGTTTCAGTTACATCAGATGCATAAATCATAGAGATCTGATGTTAAATACAGTGCCTACAGTTAACAACAATGTACACTTATTTTGTGAGAGAGTAGATCTCATATTGTGTTCTTACCACAGTAAAAAAAAAATTAACTGGAAAACAATTATACAAACACAGTTCTTAAAAGATGGAAGTCAGAATCGATACTGCCTCATTCTCCAGATGTGAGGTAGTGTCACTCCCTGTCTTCTAATTCTTTAATATGTTTGTTGGAGGCAGAGTTTCACAGACCACTTCCTGGTGTGGGGGTGGGCATCTCACCTGAGTCATAGAAAGTTCCAGAGGTTGGGCAAGCTGATAACTTGAGCCAGGGAGATGAGGTCATTCTTTTTGCCAACGATTGCAATCTAGGCAGAGGTGGTGACATGTTTCCTGGACCAGAAACTAAACCTATGTGAGAAGCTCTTGGGCAGAAGAAGATGGAAAGTGTGATCAGTGGAGTTCATTCCGGACCCTGTCCCCACCTTGACCTCTCCCAACCCCTCCATACTGTAGCCAGAGTGAACTTTTGTCATGAAAGATGATTCAGAGGACCCATCACGACCTGTCTCTGCTCGCTTCTCTCTAGCCTCCTGGCTACCTCCTCTCCTCTCTCTGGGACCCAATTCTCTAAGCGTTAGTAAATTTCTTTCGGCTCCACAGGAAACTCATCATTTTCATTTTTACCTGTAGGCCTTTGTCCATGCCTATCTCTCTGTTCCAGCCCCTTTCACATCCAACTTTCCAAACTGACTAATGCCTGCTCATTGTCAAGTGGCAATTCAGACCTCATTCAGTTCCTCCAGGAATTTTTCCCTGACCCTCAAGACTGGGTTAGGTTGGGGCGCCTGGGTGGCTCAGTCTTTAAGCATCTGCCTTCGGCTCAGGTCATGATCCCAGGGTCCTGGGATCGAGCCCCGCATTGGGCTCCTGCTCTGCGGAAAGCCTGCTTCTCCCTCTCCCACTCCCCCTGCTTGTGTTCCCCCTCTCGCTGTGTCTCTCTCTGTCAAATAAATAAATAAAATCTTAAAAAAAAAAACTGGGTTAGGTTTTCCCCTTCCAGGGGTTTTTACCCCTATTCTATGGGTTATCCAACTGTGTTGTGATTGCCTATTAACTTGTCTACTCCTCACTCCCCCTATACTGAAAGCTCCTTCAGGCAGAGACAGAATCTGCCCAACATCTGACCTCATGAGATACCCCAAGTTAGAGCTTCCCAATCAACTTTCTCCCAAACTTCCTGATCCATAGACTCTGTGAGACAATAAGTGATTGTTGTTGTCTTGAATCACTAAATTTTGGAGTCATATGTTATAGAGTAATGGATAACTAATACACTGTCAAAACTTAGCGGCTCTAAACAACCGTATCTCAGATTCTGCAGGATAGTAATTGGCAATTTCTTGGTCCTTGTGGCATCAACTGCAGCACAACTCAGCAATACTCAGTTGATGGGTGGGCTTGTTGGGCAGATCCAAGATAGCTTCACTCACAGGTCAGGCACTTTTTGGGCTAGAAGATAGGCTTAGTTGGAACAGATGACCATAGGGCCTACATTTGGCCTCTCCAGCATGGCTGTCTCAAAGCAGATGGACTTTTTACATAGCAGCTGGCTTCCCTCAGAACAAGTATCCCAAAAGAACCCAGAAGAAGCTGCATGACTTTTTATGACCTAGCTTTGGAAATAATGTACAGTCATTTCTGCTATACTCTCTTGGTTGAAACCATTTAGACTCAAGAAGAGGAAAGAGACCCCACCTCTTGATAGGAGGAGTATCAAAGAATTTGTAGCTATTTTTTTAAAAAGTTGACTAATTATTAAGGTATAATTTGCATGCAATAAAATGCACCCATTTAAATATGTCATTTGTCAAGTTTTAACAAATGCCTATACCCTGCAACTACCACCACCATGAAGTTACAGAGCATTTCCTTCATCCCAAAGTTCCCTCCTGCCTCCTTGCCGTCAGGCCCCTCACCTCTCCCTCTCAGCACTAGGCAACTACTAACCTGCTTTCAGGCTCTTCTAGAATTTTATATGATACAGTATATAGTTTTTCACATTTGGCTTTTTCATTTAGCTAAACTCTTTTGAGACCTATCCTGTTGTTTATTGTGTGTATCAATAGTTCATCTGTTTTTTATTGCTAAGTAGTTGCTATTGTATGGCTATAAACTTTTTGTTTTAGCAGTTACCTGTTGATGGACATCTGGGTTGTTTCCAGGTTTAGATTATTATGATAAAGCTGCTATGAACAATCATTTTCATTTCTCTTGAACAAATATCTAGGAGTGGGGTTGCTGGGTTGGTCATACGAGAGATATGTGTTTAACTTTATAAAAGACCACCCAATTGTTTTCCAAAATGGTTGTGCCATCTTACTTTTCCAGCAATAATATATGAAAGTCCTAGCTGCTCCCCATCCTTGCTAACACACGGTATTGTCAGTCTTTTTAAGTTTAGCCACTCTAATGGGTGTGTAGTGGTATCTCATTGGGGATTTAATTTGTATTTCCTGGACTAATGGTGTTGAGCGTGTTTTCATGTACTAATTGGCCACTGATATGTCTTCTTTTGTGGAGTGTCTTTTCAAATCTCTGGGCATTTGTAATTGGTTGTTTTATTTTCTCATGATTGAGCTTTGGTTGTTTATAAATTATGGATACCAGCCTTTGGTCAGATATATGTATTGAAATATTTTCCTCCAGACCGTGGCTTGCCTTTTCATCTTCTTAAAACTAATGAAAGAGCAGAAGTTTTTAATTTTTATGAAGTTCAATTTATTATTTTCTTTTTTTTAAGTTCCTATTAAAAAAACCTATAAACCAGGGCTCCTGGGTGGCTCAGTTGGTTAAGCGACTGCCTTCGGCTCGGGTCATGATCCTGGAGTCCTGGGACCGAGTCCCACATCAGGCTCCCTGCTCAGGAGGAAGTCTGCTTCTCCCTCTGACCCTCCCCCTCTCATGCTCTCTTTCTCTCTCTCATTCTCTCTCTCAAATAAATAAATAAAATCCTTAAAAAAACCTATAAACTAAAAACTTTGCCTACCCAAGATCACAAAGATTTTTTTCCTATGTTTTACTCCAGAAGTTTTATAGTTTTAGCTTTTTTGTTCAGATCTATGATTAACTTTGAGTTAATTTTTTATAGGTGTATAATCAGGTCAAGATTCTTTTTTTTTCCAGGCATATGCAATGGTTACAGTAGCATTTGTTGAAAATAGTATCCTTTCCTCATTTATTTACCTTGGCACTTCTGTCTGAAGCAATTGTCTATATATGTGTGTGTGTGTGTGTATATATATATATATATGTATACATATATGTAATCAAATATGATAGTCAAATATATGTAAATATATATGTATATATGTTTTTGCATATCTATTTCTGGATGTTTTTGTCACGTTCTATTGATTTGTATGTTTCTCTTATGTAGTCATATTTTAAAATTGCCAAAAGCATGTAGCAACTCACTGGAGCTGAATCGCTCCCATAACATCATACACTAACACCCTCAGGCACAGTCCGTGTTAGCTGGCTCAGGCTTCTGGGAGATGACACTCTGGCTCCAGTTTACCGTTCTGGGCCCCTCTCCCTCAGAGAGCACAAAGAGATCATAAAAGTAATTTCAAAAATTAGTTGGGAGGAGGAGGAGATATGTGGCGGGGAAAGCGATGTGATCTCTTTTTGCCAGAGTTCTGGTCATTCAAGTTAAACTTGGTTTCAAGAGACGGAGAGATGAAGAGATGGGACAGATTGCAGAGCCGTGTCTCCAGCCTAAAAGAAAAAGTCGCAACCCTTATAAATAAGATGGGAAACAATCCCATTTTTTAATATTGAAACATACCAATGGATGTTAGATCAAAACATAATCCCCTCTATGAGTCTGTCACAGCGCCTGCTTAAAGGTAATGTAAACTTTCCCTCTCAAGAGAGTATTTTACTTCATGACTTTTTTTTTTGTTTGCAAAATACCTTTTTAATTGTTTCCTATTTGTCAGGAACAAAGTTTTTGGATAAGAAGTCATAGCAGGGCTTTTCTGTTTCTCAAAAGCAACTTTGTTGTCAGTAAACTTTCTGATTTACTAGAAATTTGAACTGGTTTACAAAGTCAACAGCTCAGGTCTCTAAAAATTATTGAGATTTAATATTAATACATTTAGTTGATTTCTTTAGGGTCTGTTTGCAGAAAGAGTGATCCTCAATGAAAACAGGTGAAAAATTTGAAAAAGTATGAAATGTTTAGCAACTGTGCATACCAGAGGTTATTTGGCATTTTGCCAAGTCAGACAATCTATGTGGCATTTTCTACCACAGAAATTCTCCTACCTGCATTTCTTTGGGTGTGGGGGGGGTGGATGGGTAGAGGGAGAGGAAGAGAGAGAATTTTAAGTAAGATCCACACCCAGAGCAAAGCCGGGGCCGGGCTCAATCTCACGGCCCTGAGATCATGACCTGAGCCGAAATCAAGAGTCAGAATCTTGACTGACTGAGCCACCCAGGCGCCCCTCTCCTGCCTGTATTTCTACATCACTCAACATGGCAAGGCTAACAGAAAATCAAAGTCAAATAAGGAAACTTGGCAAATGCTTATCTGGCTTCACTGTTTAACCACCAACTGGCAAATACCATAAGAAAAACTGTACAGGAGATAAATGATAGGGTAAAAGTACATTTTTGTCCCTGGGCCCAGGTTTTCATAAAAGCAGTAGGTCTAAGAGTTATAGGAAATGATTTGGGAATGATTTCAAAGTGCTGAATAATCACAAAAATTGTTTTTCCATTTAACAGAAATAATCCGCAAGCTTGAAAATTTTTGGTGGTAGCTTTTTTTTCCTCTTGCATCTGTACTCTATTTAGTAATTTTACCCCACAATCCCACATGTTTTTATTCTAGGAAAGACCAAGTACCTAAAAATCCTTTATCAGATGTGTAGATCACAGCAAAATGTGGGCATTTAACAAATATGTAACACTGATGGAATAAAGGAAGGTTCAAATGACATAGAACACATAAATTATCTCAGACTGGTTATTTTTTGGATGACTTTTTACTGATGAGAAAAACTCCCTCAATCAAAAGCTAATATTTGTATTAACTGCTTCAATTCCTTTCTTTTAAGTTCTTAATTTGTTTATTAATATAACACAGAACTAATCAGAAAATATATGATAACCTATTTTTTAATATCTAATTTTTCAAAAAGATTTTATTTATTTATTTGAGAGAGAGACACACACACAGAGAGCATGAGCAGGTGAGGGGCAGAGGGAGAAGGAGAAGCCGACTCCCAGAGGAGGAGCCCAACATGGGGCTCCATCCCAGGACCCTGGGATAATGACCTGAGCCAAAGGCAGACTAACCAACTGAGCCACCCAGACGACCAGATAATCTATTTTCTAAAAATCAAATTCAAGAATGACAAACAGGTGACTTATGAAGAGTGGAGGTTCAAGAGAGGGCCTCACTTCTGTCTTCCCGGGACAGAGAGATAACTATTTGACTAGGGTGTTAATAGCCTAAGTAGGTGCTGCCAGGATGTAAGAAATTGTCTTGAGGGCGCCTGGGTGGCTCAGATGGTTAAGCGTCTGCCTTCGGCTCAGGTCATGATCCCAGAGTCCTGGGATCGAGTCCCGCATCGGGCTCCCTGCTCCTTGGGAGCCTGCTTCTCCCTCTGCCTCTCTCTTGCTCTCTCTCTCTCTGTGTCTCTCATGAATAAATAAATAAAATCTTTAAAAAAAAAAAAAAAGAAAAGAAATTGTCTTGAGGCAGAGAATGAGGAAAAAATGCAGGCGAGAAAAGGGGAACTTCAAAGGTTGTAGGGGTCTGATGTATTTTCCCCTCAAAGTAGGACAAAGCTGCAAAACGTAGAAAGTGTGGGAAAGACGGAATCGAAATCTGTGTTGGTTTTCTTGAGGTTAGGAGCAAAAAAGTAAAGCGAGAAGCAAAATAGGATCAAGGATCTTTCAGAGCTGGATGTTATCATATAAACACTTAGTGCAGGGAGTTGCAATTGGTGGTTGAAGGGCAGAGTGGGGCAGAACCCGTCCATGCGCACAAACCCCTTTCCCCGTCCTGCGAGCTTCTGGAAAACCGCAGAGCCATCTCTATGTCTCACTTGAAGCGGAAGAAACAGACACACAGATCCAAGTGTGTCTCAGTCACAGCGCAGAGCCGGATGTCACGTTTCCTCACAACTCACTACTTACGGGTTTGCCACTGGAGGCAGGCAAGGAGGGGCGTGAGTTTTGTGCAATCAGCAGGGTGAGCGGTGGCAGTGAAAATCGCTCAGGTAGAAGGCGGGAGGGCGGGATCTCGGCGGCAAAAGGCGGCAGCGCGACCCTTTCGCCCGGACTCTTCCCCTTGCGGCCACCAGGTGGCGCGCCCGGCCCGCGGGTAGCGGTTGCGCAGGGGAGCGGCAGGGGGAAGCCCTCGCGCGCGCGTCGCCTTGGAAACGGAAGGTGCGGCTGCAGTCGCGGAGTAGGTGGGCCTGGTCCGCGGGCCGGATGCGAGTGCTACTTGTGGGTCCACTGCAGTGCATCCGCACCTGGAAGCCGTCCAGGAGGTAGGGAGACTGGCTGGACCCCTCGCTCGGCCCCCGACTCCTTCCAGTCTGACTCTTAAGACTTTACATCTCCTCCCGACCCCCACCAGCCCTGGGGCCGGCTCTGAGCCCAAATGGGCCTGGGGTCGCGCCCTCCTGGCGTCTTCCACCAAGTCCTGCTCCTGGACCGTTGGAAACCGCCAGGAGGGGTTCTCATAGGCCCACTCCTGTTCACGCAGGTGATCGAAAGGGAAGATCTTTTGATCTGATCAAAATATTAACCTCTCTTTCCTCCTTGCAGTTGAACCCCCGGATGCGTTGCTTATTTGCCCTTTCTAGATCTTCTGCTCCTGGAGGACAGGATCTGAATTTGACTCAGATTTGTAACTTTCATGGTGCCCTCACAGCCTCTCGCACACAGTAGATGCTCAATAAACGAATCCTTCCATTTGTATGGAGCTTTATGCTTGACAGTTCTCCCAAATCATTTGAGCTTCCTTGATAACCCTGACAGAAGGCAGGAAAGATGGAAGAGAACCCAGGGTCAGAGGGGTTTCGAGGTTTGTTCGAGATTATAAAACTCATTAGTGGAGGAGCTAGGACTAGACTCAAGTCTTGCTCTGCTTAGTGCTCTTCTCACTGCATTCCCAGTCTTGTGAATGCCTTTTGAGTGAAGACTCACATCCTGTATCCTTCTCGGGGAGAGCACATAGCCCTCCCGCGGGTACTTCCTGAGTGCCCTGAGTGTTGTTGATGGCCTCACCCTCACCCTCCCAATCCACAGATTGGCTTCAGCTCCTTGCCCTGGATGCTGCAACATCCTTCTGAACAGGACACTTAGTTTATTTCTTTTATTAATTTGTTAGATTTGTATAGTACCTTGCTTCTTCACTCCCCTTCTTACTCCATGATTAATTCTCTGCTGGGCAAGAGCGTTGAGGAGGTGGAAGATGTCCCATTGAAGAAAAAAATATATATGCACATATATATTTCTGTGAAGGCAGAGAAGGAAAATAACAAGATTGGGTATTTATCACTGTGTGTGTGATAACGGCTCATGGATTTCCTTACCGCCACCCCAAGACCTGGCTCCAGTAGATTTTCTTCATATTCACCACTGTTCTTTGAAGCTAGAAACCTTTTTGTTCTCCTCCACCATCAGAGGATGAAAATACTACATGTAGTTCCATTATCTTCACAATATTTTTTCACGATTATGTTTCTGTTCTTTTGTGACATTTCTAAGCTTGAAAGACAGCAGGAATTGGGGGAAAATGTAGTTCTGGTTGCTAGAGAAGTTAGTATAATATAGTGCTTTTCAAACTATGTCATGAGCAATTCTGGATCAGAAGATAGATCAATTTTTAAGGTAAGAATCCAGTATAATTTGAGAAATGCAGTTCAGAAATGTGCCACTGACCAAAGGATTTGCATTGGTAAAGAAAATACATGGTAATGTAACATAAATCATCAATTAGGCAAGCGAAAGTTAAAAACGTCATTTCTCCAGATATTTTATTTATTTATTTATTATTTTTAAAAATATAAGGTACATTAATAATAGTTAACTTTATTTTTTTTTTAATTTTAAGTAGGCTCCATACAACTTTTTTTTTTTTAATTTTAAGTAGGTTCCATACCATGGGGCTTGAACTCACAGCCCTGAGACTGAGCCAACCAAGGACTTTTATCCAAATATTTTTAAATACCTTAATTTGAATATATGGTGGTTTAACACATCTCCAAACTGGCTATGTTTTACATTTTAAAGCTGCTTTGGGCTGTATATACATAATTGATAAAAAAGGAGAACTGAATTTGTTTTAAGCCAACTCTTAGGTGATACTCTCACTTCTGAAAAGCTTTAAATGAATTCAGGGTTTTTTAAGATACACTGAAAAACATTTCTAAAACACTTAAAAATTGTATTAAAAGTATGTTTTACCATAAGTGAGAATTTGAATTTAAAAGTAATTTACTTTCAGGACCCCTGGGTGCCTCAGTCAGTTGAACATCCAACTCTTGATCTTGGCTTGGGTCTTGAGCCCCACATTGGGCTCCACGTTGGGCTCTGCACTGGGCATGGAGCATACTTTAAATAAATAAATAAATAAATAAATAAATAAATAAATAAATAAATTTTACTTTCTAAATTAAGGGTATATATAATATTATGAGCAAATAAATAGGGCCATTGGTAAAGAAAGTGAGTACACATTATTTGCAAGTCAGTCATTCAAATTAGACATTTATTGAACATCTAGTTTGCATCCATGGGAGATGCTGGCCTATGTGCCAACATGTATTTTTGAAAACCCAAAGATGGTTTGTTGAAGTGATTAGTTGTTATTCAGTATTAAAGGAGTTGTGTTTTGTTGAGGATGAATGCCATGAATGTTTTCAAATATATACTGTAATTAATACTATAGTGAGATATTAGACATTATTATTATTATTTATTAGAGTTACACATTCATAGCTAGTTAATGGCAGAGTCAGGACTAGATAGACTTCAAGACTTCCAGTACTGATATAGAGATCTTTTAACTAAACCTCTGATCTCAACTTCTGATGGAATCTTATTCAGAACTTTTGCCATTACTAATGTTATTAAGTAAATATCTTCCATTTTAATCTACATTTTTATATAAAAACATTGGCTAACAAACATCAGAATTCATTCCAAATGTCCAGAAAGGTATCAGGGCAGAACTGCCATCCCTCCCAGACCCCACAAAATTTGAAAAGAGTCATTAGGAGGCTTCTGGATATTTGTGGTTCCACAAAGTCATGAAAAAAGTCATTAGGACTTTCTAGATATTGAGCCAGGATCCTGACAATGCACTCTTTGTTTTTTGGGTGATTTTGCAGAGTCGAGTAAAGCATTATGGGATAACAGTACATTTGAAGAAGATGGCTATTATATGTCCATTTTATCCAAACAGACTTCTTACTTTTCACTGAGAAGCATTCAGGGAGTATATTTTGAAACATTTTCTGATGGAAAGTGCTTATGGGGTGGTCTCTGAAAAGGCTGAAGTCCTGAGTCTTTCAAACCCAGCCTCCTTGCCTGTCCTCCCACCACAGTGTATGTTATTGAATGCCCAGACAGTGCTGGGAGAGGAAAAACATGCACAAAAGATCACACTGTGGGCAGAGATCTCCAGAGCCTTCATTACCTGCACAGTCTTGCTAGTCTTTTAAAGTTGCTCATTATTTTCTTAAAGTTCTGCTGGAGTATGCTTCTTTCTTCCCATCTGTCTCAGTAGAGATCTTGTCTCTTCCATATTTTATAATTAAGGGCCAGGTAAAGGCATGCACAGAGCTGGTGCCGAATAGATGTTTGCAGTTACTGATAGACAGATTAGGTGTCCCTCTGTCAGGAATTATTCTATGTGAAACCTGCCTGGAAGATAATTATGTTACTTTGTGAAGTTTTTTTTCTGTGATTCTCACCCTTTGCTGAGTTAGAAATCCTCTAGATGGTCAGGAACTGTAAATCCTTGTAAATGTATATGAAACTCCCCACTGCTTGTAGGACATTATCAAATGTAGAAGTACTTTCTGAAGTAAAGTCATTAGCTCATTGCAAAAATACATCTAATAAGAGGGCAAGCCAATGCTTAGTAATTTTCTGGAAGGTATGTGAAACAATGAATATTAATAGAGTTTATGCATCAATCATTTGTGCTTCATGGATCCACATTTTCACTCATATTTTATTAAAGTCCTTTGCCATGAGCTGCAGTTACATAACTAATTATACTTTAGGCAGAGAGTTGAGAACCTAAGAGCCAGGTAACTGAGGTAATTGAACAAGATGAGGTCATTTTTCCCCCAGCACCAGATGGATACTGTAGGTGGAAACTGTAACACTTGATCTCTTCCATATGACTCAGAAAGAAAACAAGAGATCAAGGTTAGAATTTGTTTTAACTTTTATATGAAATATTTATAGTAAAAATCACTGTTAAATAGTACTTATTGTTGTAAAATGAAACACTGGTCAGCATGTTATCTTTTTGTGCAATAGTGAAGTTAAAAAGTCAAACTCTAAAATAGAAAATAATATTAAAATTCAACTCTGCATCTAAAACGAAAGCACTTTTTTTCTCAGCTGATAAGTTTCTGTGAACCATGATGGTTTAATGACACATTTTAGTGTGTCATTTATGGAATTGTTCACAATACTTTCATATCTGAGAAGATACCACTTAATATATTATTCTGTCCTAATGTGCTAAGTCTTTCTGTTGTGTCACCTGTGTGCTTTTCAGCGGGAAGGTCTTATAGTATGTTTGCATTCAGGTATACTCGAATCTGTTAGAATAGAGAGATGAACACCCTTGGCTAGAAAAGTCTCAGACACAAAGACTGAACCTGGCTGGAGGTCTAGGAAAACGTGTTTCATTTCAGAGAGATTTTCCACTGTGGATCTCAGTGATCTATGCGGATTGCCGATTCAGTGACCCAAATCAATGATGAAGGTTGACAATAGCAGACCGCATGGATTAGTTTTTCCACATATCATCATACTTGGCAGCAAGGAAACATCCTCTGCTTTATAGTTACCTGGAGTTTGAAGAAGCATGATCTGGAGCTTTAACCAAAAGGCCATAATACTTAACTAAACTCTTTCTGTACCTCAGCCACTATGCTAGGTGCTTAAAATATTAGCTTATTTAATCCTTACAACGGCTTTTAGAGTAAGATTTTTGCTCTCACTTTACAGATAATGAAACTGAAGCTCAAAAAGATTAAGTAACCTATTCAAGGTCACATTGACAATAGGTGGTGGATCTGGGATTAAAACATGACTCCCTGATTCATCCATCCATTTTTTCATTTGACAAGAATTTATTGTGCATCTACTTATGCTAGGTGGGGAAATAGATTAATGCACAAGAATTATATCATTCCCACTCTCATGGAGTTTCCAGCCATCTAAATAAATAATTAAAAAGGCTAAATTCTTTCTACCATACTCAACTACTAATACATTGATTGAAGTTTAGGCACTCATTTTTTTTAGATTAATGGAAATTAGATAAAAATCTGTTACAGAAGACTATATAATCTGAAAAGAAGTACTTTAGTACCTATACAAAATCCATGAGGTATTCCTGTTTATTATAAAAATCTGTGAATAGTGGACCTAATTTTTTACTTTTAAAATATATTATTTTTGATAATTTTTATTATTGATTAAAAAGCAATTAATTGATGAGCAGTTACTGTTAATAACTATTATTACTATTATTTTGCATTTGTAAACCTCTTAGCCATTTAAAAAACATTTGAATATGTGCTTTTATTTGCTCTTTATAACAACCCTGGCCAAACCTAATTCTTTTGGATTCTAGTAAGAAGGTGCCCATAGAAAGTTGTGCTTTTGTTTTATCTTAATTTAAAAAAATTAACAGACATTTCCTGAGCTGCTACGATATGCAGTGCACTTTGCCAAACACTGCGGAGAAACAAAATGACTGAAAAAGTTTAGTCCTTGTTCTTAAAAAAGCTCGATAGGGACAACAGATGTAGATGGATAACATAAGGGGATGAGTCTCTTAGAAAGTTTTGGGTGGGGAGATGCTGTACCTGGCCAAACATGGAACTTACCAGACTCAAGAATCCATTGATTCGTGATGTCCCAGCATTGCAGTGGATGATAGGTCTGGGGACACAGAAACCTGAATGGAAAAAACCGTTTTAAATTAAGTCCCAGCAGATCCGAAGGGGTACGTGCACCCCAATGTTTATAGCAGCAATGTCCACAATAGCCAAACTGTGGAAAGAACCAAGATGTCCATCGACAGATGAATGGATAAAGAAGATGTGGTATATATACACAATGGAATATTATGCAGCCATCAAAAGGAATGAGATCTTGCCATTTGCAACGACGTGGATGGAACTGGAGAGTGTTATGCTGAGTGAAATAAGTCAATCAGAGAAAGACATGTATCATATGACCTCACTGATATGAGGAATTCTTAATCTCAGGAAACAAACTGAGGGTTGCTGGAGTGGTGGGGGTGGGAGGGATGGGGTGGCTGGGTGATAGTGGGTAGGGTATGTGCTATGGTGAGCGCTGTGAATTGTACAAGACTGTTGAATCACAGATCTGTACTTCTGAAACAAATAATGCAACATATGTTAAGAAAAAAAAGAATCAGAAGATAGCAGGAGGGGAAGAATGAAGGGGAGTAAGTCGGAGGGGGAGACGAACCATGAGAGACGATGGACTCTGAAAAACAAACTGAGGGTTCTAGAGGGGAGGGGGGTGGGGGGATGGGTTAGCCTGGTGATGGGTATTAAAGAGGGCACATTCTGCGTGGAGCACTGGGCGTTATGCACAAACAATGAATCATGGAACACTAGATCAAAAACTAATGATGTAATGTATGGTGATTAACATAACAATAAAATATTTTTTAAAAAATTAAGTCCCAGCAGTTCCTCATCTTGAGTAAGCATAAGCAGAGGGGCAAAGACAGAATTTATTTACTTTCCCTGTTTCTTTTCTAAACAGGTAGGCTTCTTACTAACTAAGCAACACAATGGATAACACAGCGAAAGCAAATAAAAAGGATATTCAAGATGGGCCACACAAAGAAGTCAAATTGCCTACCAGTGAAGCACTTCTAGACTACCAGTAAGCTTAGATTATGGAATCCAAATGTTCCCATATGTAAATGGAAATCACTGTTAAGATTCATGTAACTCCAAATGGAAAGTGATGTACTCAAAAGCTCTCAAGAGAGCTAGACTGGAGTTAGATTGGAAGCATAAATGCACTCTTGTGCTATGTGCATCTTTTTTAAAGTTTTTGAAACTTTGACTATAACATATTCCAAGTAGTAGCAATGAAACAGCGTTCGTTAATGTGATTTTGACTCCCTCTCTCCCTCTACTGGATCACTGGTCACTTTCCCACATGCTGTATACGCAGTTTGTATGTAACAGCTGGCTGACTTATCTCTTAAAGTACAACATAGAATAGTTCATGTACATTTATAGAAGAGCAAAAGATTTTTCATTTCTAGACGTTCCAATGAGTATAATCTCCAGTGGCTACAGACCAAATCCAAATGATGCAATTATTTTTAATAAAATATTTCCTAGTGTCTCACTCCCAGGAGCTGGAGACAAAACTAGAGGTAAGATATTCTATGTTTGTGTTTTATCCAATTCTAAACAGTAAATCTCTGGAGAGATTTTGAACCTCAGTTTTTGGTACAGGGTAGGTGTTTTAATGTGTAATTCTTAGGGAGTGAATGAATTCATTTCAGTCTTTTCCACATAAGAATGTACTTCATAACCTTCAACAAAGTAGGTTTAGAAGGAACATACCTCAATGTCATAAAAGCCATCTATGAAAACTGCACAGCTAACATCATACTCAGTGGTGAAAAACTGGGAGCTTTTCCTGTAAGGTCAGAAACAAGACAAGGATGTCCACTCTCACAACTTTTATTCAACATAGTCCTAGCCACAGCAATCAGACAAGAAAAAGAAATAAAAGGCAACCATATTGGTAAGGAAGAAGTAAAATTTTCACTATTTGCAGATGACATGACACTATATATAGAAAACCCTAAAGACTCCACCAAAAACCTACTAGAAATGATAAATGAAATCAAGAAAGCCGCAGGATACAAAATCAATATACAGAAATCTGTTGCATTTCTATACACTAATAATGAAGTAGCAGAAAGAGAAATTAAGAAAACAATCCCATTTACAATTGCACCAAAAAGAATAAAATAGCTGGGTGTAATTTTTTCTTTTTTTTTTTTTTAGATTTTATTTATTTGATAGAGAGACAGCAAGAGAGGGATCACAAGCAGGGGGAGTGGCAGAGGGAGAAGTGGGCTTCCCCCTGAGCAGAGAGCCCAATGCAGGGCTCGATTCCAGGACCCTGGGATCATGACCTGAGCCGAAGGCAGATGCTTAATGACTAAGCCAACCAGGCGCCCCTAGCTGGGCATAAACTTAACCAAGGAGGTAAAAGACCCGTACTTGGAAAACTATTAAACATTGATGAAAGAAACTGTAGGTGACACAAACAAATGCTCATGGATTAGAAGAACAAATATTGTTAAAATGTCCATACAACCTAAAGCAATCTACACATTTAATGCAATCCCTATCCAAATACCAATAGCATTTTCCACAGAACTAGAACAAATAATACTAAACTTTGTATGGAACCACAAAAGACCCCAAATAGCTAAAGCAATCTTAATAAAGAACCACACTGGAGGTATCACAATCCCAGATTTCAAGATAGTAATCAAAACAATATGGTATTGGCACAAAAATAGACACATAGATCAATAGAACAGAATAGAAAGCCCAGAAATAAACCCGTGCTTATATATTCAACTAATCTTTGACAAAGGAGGCAAGAATACCAATGGAAAAAAAGCAGTCTCTTCAATAGATGGTGTTGAGAAAACTGCACAGCCACATGCAAAAGAATGACACTGGGCATTCTCACACTATACACAAAAATAAACTAAAAATGGATTAAGGACTTAAATGTGAGACCTCAAACCATAAAAGTCCTAGAAGAGAGCACAAACAGTAATTTTTCTAACATCAGTGATAGCAACATTTTTCTGGATATGTCTCCTGAAGCAAAGGAAACAGAAGCAAAAATAAACTATTGGGACTACATCAAAATAAAAAGCTCTGCACAACAAAAGAAACAATGAACAAAACTAAAAGGTAACCTACTAAATGGGAGAAGATATTCACAAATGACATATAGAATAAGATATATAAAGAACTGATACAACTCAGCTCATACACACACACACACACACACACACACACACACACACACACACACACACAGTTGAAAATTGGCAGAAGACATGAGCACACATTTCTCCAAAGAAGACATCCAGGTGGCCAACAGACACATGAAAAGATTCTCGACATCACTCATCATCAGGGAAATGCAAATCAAAACTACAATGAGGTATCACCTCACACCTGTGAGAATGGCTAAAATCAAAAACACAAGAAACAACAAGAGTTGGCGAGTATGTGAAGAAAAAGGAACCTCGTCAACTGTTGGTAGGAATGCAAACTGATCTAGCCATGTAGAAAACAGTATGGAGGTTCCCCAAAAAAGTTAAAAATAGAACTACCTTAGAGATTCAGTAATTGCACTACCCAAAAAATATAGAAACACTAATTCAAAGGGATACATGCACCCCTATGTTTATTGCAGCATTCTTTATAATAGCAAAACTATGGAAGCAGCCCAGGTGTCCATCAATAGATGAATGGATAAAGAGGAATGGATAATATATATAGATATGCATATATATATTTCATTATATATAATATATAATTGTATATTTATAAAATTATATATTATATCTCATTATTATATATAAATATAAATAATATAATATATAAATATAAATAATTTAGTGAAATATTAGCCGTAAAAAAGAATGAAATATTAGCATCTGCAACAACATGGATGGAACTACAGAGTACAATGCTAAGTGAAATGTCAGTCAGAGAAAGACAAATACCATATGATTTCACTCATATGTGAGATTTAAGAAACAAAACAAATGAACAAAGAAAGAGACAAGTCAAAAACAGACTCTTAACTACAGAGAACAAACTGATGCTCACCAGAGGGGAGATGGGTGGGGGATGGGTGAAATAGGTTATTGGGATTAAGAGTACACTTACCATGACGAGCACTGAGTAATGTATAGAATTGTTGAATCACCATATTGTACACCTGAAACTAATATAACACTGTACGCTAACTATACTGGGATTAACATTTTTTAAAATTAATTTTTTAACAAAAACATGTACTTCATGCATTTACTGAGCAAGTGCTTGAATGTTTACCAAGTCCAAGGCAAGTGCTGGAGGACAACAGCAAACAGACCACCCAGTTCCAGCCCTCATGAGACATTAGATAAATACTTGAAGATTTTTTTTAAAATTGCATAGCTACAGTTAAGACACTATGAAACAAAAGTAAACAACTCCTGTGTAAGGGTTTAACTGAAGGAGTTGATACGGTCAGAGAGGTCAGGAAAAGCTTGTTTGAGGGAGGGACGTTGGAGCTGATCCCTGGCAGAGGATCAGGTGTTATGGAGACATAGAGTGGAGGAGAGAAAGGCTTATGGAAAGGACGCTGGGGTGAGGGAGAGCTTTACAGAGTCCAGGAACAGAGAGAAGGCAGAATGCGGGAGAGAGGGTAAGAGCAGACTGGTGGCATGAGCAAGGGTGAAATAAGCCAAGCCCCATGAAGCATTTGGGATTCAGGACTGGGAAACTATTTATTGGAGGGGGAAAATGCTGCAGGTGCGGAGCCCGTGATGCTGGTGACTAGCCTGTGACGCTGGTCCTTAAGAGATTTGTTCTTAACGACATTCAGAGAAAATCCATCTCCTTCTCCTTGAGAAACTCCAAATCTGTCTATTCTTTTCAGTGAGTGAAAGGGTCAGAACACCAAAAGAGAAACACCCATGGGAAGGGACTTTTAACAAAGTTCCCCTTTATTTTCTACTTGAGACATTGTTATAACCAGAAACCACCTGCCCTTATTTGTCAGCGTAACCAAAAACTTCCCTTGTCTCATCTTTGGAGAGGGGGGAAAAAAGTCAGGCTCTGTGAATACAATCTGGTCTCTAATTTGCTCCTATGGTTTATGTTGGTGACATCCAGATACAATTGTTTCTTTCTCTTCTAGGTCAGTCAGAGGCCAGTATTTCTGTTCTTTCACAGAGGTTTACAAAGAGACAAACATTCTCATGATCTAGTGCAAGATATAAATTGAACATCTCATGCTTTTGTTCTCTCCTCTGTTAAGACTAAATAAATAATCTTGTGGACTGGAACAGTCAAGGCCTTGCTTTACACTGTCACTCTGCTAGGGACACTTGACTCATTGCCCGTGTTCCCAGGTGACAGAACTTTTGTCACATGACCAATAGCCAAAACATCCCCTTCACTTTCTGAGAAAGGATTGTCCAAGGATCCCCTGGCAGCATCTTATAATTCTCTTATACAATCTCATCTAACAAAGAGCTGGGAGAACATAGTAGGTAGTCAATGATTTCTGAACAACTAAACATTTTTTTAATCTATCCCCAAAAGATAAAGTCATGATCCTCTATGGTTGTTTGGGAACAGCTGAGACTGCCAATGCTCAATCTATAAAGTAATCATCATCTCTAGGTAATGGTGGTTTTAATTTTTTCCTTTATACTTGTTTTTCCCCCAGTTTTCTACAATGAGTATGAATATAGAAATAGGTGTGGATATGATTATAGGTTAAAAAAATAAATGAAAGTATAAATTCTTTTTAAAAATCCAGATTTAGGGGCCCCTGGGCGGCACAGTCATTAAGCAATCTCTTGGTTTCAGCTCAGGTCGTGATCTTGGGGTCATGAGATCGAGCCCATGTCAGACTCTGTGCTGACACTTTCTCTCCCTCTCCCTCTGCTCCCACCCCATGCTCTCACTCTCTCTCTCCCTCTCTAAAAAAAAAAAAAAAAAAAAAAAAAAAAATCCAGATTTATTTGTTTTCCTTCTCTGAATTTTCAGTGAAATTGCCTGGAGGGAGAAAGTTGACACATTAGTAACATTTTAGTAATACAGAGAGGGAAGGGGAAAGGTGACCTGTTGTATTACTAACCATTTCCTATCACTGTGCTTTAGAATAGTGTGTATCCTTTTCGAACCACATTAATATATATTATCTCATTGGCTTATCATCCCAGTTGCTTCAATATTTAGTGTGACATGTGCGTACAATGGCGTCTGAGGGAGATCTGAAAAGGAAAAAGTATATAGAAAACAGTGAAGCTTGAATTCCCAAGTGGCTGATAGTGTTGAGTTCTGAAGTTCAGTTTCATCTTCATGAGACCCATGGAGGTTGAAGTAAATTCCAAGGAAATTAGTTAGCTCAGCTAACTTAGACCTACAACTACCATGTGGGCCACAACTGGAGCAAGGAAGCCACCGAAACCTTTAGGGTGCCTCAGAATTGCCCCTGAGGCCTGCTGGTGCCACTCAGATCTTTCTGAACTGCTCCCAAGGAACACAAGACAAAGCCCCAGGTCATTTGCTCCTAACTGCTCTGAGTGGAGGGGTGGTAGACTTAAGTGTCAGCTTGCCAGATACAGCCAATAAAATTATACGATGCCAAATTAAATTTGATTTTCAAATAAGTGAGAAATAATTTTTTTAGTATAAGTGTGTGCCATGCAGTATCTGGGGTTGGGGCTGGATGGAGTCTCCAGACCCATTTTTGCATGCTCAGTCATCACCAAGGAAGCCTCTCAGCTGAAGCCAGGAGTAAGTCTATTAACCAGACCACACAAAAACTCAGTCTCAACCAAGGGACACCATATACTTGAGATTCATTTGCCTGCTTTGCCCATGCAGAGAATGAATTAGGTTACCATATTTATAATTGCAGAAATTGCATAATTTTCATACATTTGCATAGGCCTTTCTCAGATAATTCTCATTTACAATATTTTAATTTTTCTCCTTAAAAATGGGAGATAGAGAAGGCACTCCTTCAGAATTTATGCACACCTAGGCTTTATTTTTTTTAAAGATTTTATTTATCTATTTGACAGAGAGAGAGGGAGAGAGAAAGCACAAGCAGGGGGAGCAGCAGAAGGAGAGGGAGAAGCAGACTCTCCACTGAGCAGGGAGCCCAACGCAGGGCTTGATCCCAGGACCCTGGGATCATGACCCAAGCCAAAGGCAGATGCTTAACTGACTGACTCACCCAGGTGCCCCCACATCTAAGCTTTAGGTGAGAAGTAAAAAGATGGTTTTTACACCATCTATTTGGTTTTATAAAATTTTATAAAATCTATTTGGTGTATAAAAAGATGGTTTTATACACCCTGTGTATAGTAGTCCCTTCCATTTACTACCCTTGTCATAGCCTGCTATTTCTCCCATAACAATGAGTAAGTAGTATGTTTGGGTGTTTACTTCTTCATTGTCTAGTAAAATGTAAGCTCCTTGGGGGCAAGGATCATGGAGGTCTTGTTCAACACCAACTCCATAATGCCATAAACAACACTGGGCACAGAGCAGCGGCTCATTAAATCTTGTATGTGCTGTTTGTGTTGTCTGTGTGACTGCATGAAAGGGAACAATGATCAATGTAAACTGCAGAATTTTGGAACTGAAACAGTATCGAGGTCTTCCCCTTCAATTGTCTTACCTACAGAGAAGTAAGCCACAGCCTAACTAGGTTGACAGTCCTTAGGCAGTTAGCGGAGAAACAGGACTGAAGTCCAAGTTTCATAGTATCCAAACATAGCACTTTTGCCACTAAAGGAATTGCTTGTTTTGTTTTTATGTTGCATTTTCTCATCATTAGGAAAGAAGGAGCTTTATTTTTCTCTCTACTGAATACACGATAGTCACACATATAAATGGTATTTTGGAGGAAGGGCCGAGGATATAAGATTCAAATTCAACTGAAATTTACTAAGCACTTACTTTATGCTAGAAACATTCACATACAATTTCTTATTTTAATCCTTATAGGATTAGAGCTAGGTATTGTTATAACCACTGATAGCTTGGAAACTGATGCTCAGAGAAGTGACTTTCCTGAGATCCTACAGGTAAGAAGTGACAGGGACAAGATGGCACACAAGAGTTTCTCATCTATAATGACCTCTCTGTTCACTACACCACAGAGGTGCTGTATTTTTATTTTGTTTTGTTTTAATTGAGGCAAGGTATTTATGCAGAGCTGTTTCCATTGTGTTACTTTGGTCTCAGATATAGTTACAAGATTTGCTGGGTAATAGAGAGAGAAGAGATATACTTAGTACTTCAAATAGCTATCAAACGGCCTATACCAAAGTCTTTCTGCACTGTTCTATCTCTCCTTTGTACCTGACAGATGCTCAACAAGTACTTGTTGGGTATTAAAGAAATGTGTTTGTGCCAGGAAAGCTTTTATTATTTATAGAAGAGATGGCATACTAACGAACTTGAACCAAAGGTATGCCTCATTTATCTTACTATTTCAAGAAGATGTGCCTGCCCTTATAAAGTCTTTGTTTTGTTATTTTTGTCTGAATTTTTTAGAATTCTAGAAAGCATGTTTTCTGTGTGCGCTTCCCTAAGTTCCCTTTAAGCTGAATTATTTATAGATAATTAGAAAGTATAAAAATTACGACTGTCAAATGCAAATGGGGATTGGTTTAGGAAAAAAACTTGAAGTTATCTCCCCAATATATATTTTAGTGAGTCAAATATACTCAGAAACACACACACAAAAATCACTTAAGGTATCTTATCCCTAAATGGGTTTTTATAATATATTTAATACTTTATTTCAATCTAAATAGTTTAATTTTTTAATTTGTTTCTCATTAATTTTCCTTGATAAGTAATTGTAACACATCTTTGTTTATTATCAGCTGTCAAATAAAGGAAAATGCAGTAGAACGATTTATGGCTCAAATAAGGAGACTTAGAGAAAAGAACCAAAGGTATCATGAAAGAGTAAGTATAACATTGAAAGCCTATATCTAGGAGCACCTGGCTGGCTCGGTGGGTTAAGCATCTGCCTTCGGTTCAGTTCATGATCCCAGAGTCCTGAGATCCATTCTCACATTGGCCTCCTTGCTCAGCAGGGAGCCTGCTTCTCCTTCTGCCTGCCATTCTCCCCCTGCCTGCCATTCCCCCTCCTTGTGTACTCTCTCTCTCTGACAAATAAATAAAGTCTTAAAAAATTAAAAAAAATAAAGCTTATATCTAGCTATTAAACATTTATACAAATGCCTTTAAAAATTGTGAATTATGATGACATGTATTCTAGGAAATTCTTTAGTGTTTGGAATTGATTAATTTACAATCTTAGTTTTGGGTACATTTAAGGCAAGAGGGCACTGCTGTTCCTATTATATTAATTACCATGTCAAAGGAAGTCAGCTTGATCTGTGTTATTTAGATCATGATGACCCTGAATCTTGTGTTCAAAATTTTAAGGCTCTGAAATCACATTTATCTTTTAACTTCTTATTTAGCCAAAGGATAAACTCCACTTTGAGTTTCTCTGTTTTTAATTTCTGTATCTTTTTGTTTTTAGATTTTCAGAGGGTGCTTATATAAATATTATTTGAAAAGTATAATCTCAATTGTTAAATTGACTCATTTAGGGCGCCTGGGTGGCTCAGATGGTTGAGCGTCTGCCTTCGGCTCAGGTCATGATCCCAAGGTCCTGGGATCGAGTCCAGCATCGGGCTCCTTGCTCAGCGGGGAGTCTGCTTCTCCCTCTCCCTCTGCCTCTCCCCCTGCTTGTTCTCTGTCTCTCTCACAAATGAATAAATAAAATCTTTAAAAAAAAGTGACTCACTTAATGTTTAAGATGATATATTGTTTTTATAAAATCAGATTAAAATGAATATCAAAGCCATGCTGTATATGACCATCATGACTAAAGACTGGCAGAAATACAGTTTGGAAGCAGTAAGTGATAATTAACACAACTTATCCCTTAAGGTATCTCATAAATGAGGAAATACTGAGACTATTCCCTATTAAAGCATTTATATGGACTCAAACTTCCACAGTTAACTGTTTTATTTGGCTTTTGTCTAAAATGACTATATCTACAAGTTTTAATGGAGTCTGGGGTCAGAGACCTGAGTTTACATCCTGACTGTACAACTTAGTGCTGGTATCATTTTGGCCCAAACTGGTAGAAGGCTCAGTTTCCCTCCTGTAACATGCGGATTCCTGTCTTCCAAATAGGGCTAATTTGGCCATTCATTCAGCAACATTTATTGGGCCAGACATGTCATGGTGGTGATATAACTGTGACCCTGACATTGTCATGATTCTCCAGGATCAGTCACTAAAGTCTGTTTATCAGACTCAAACAGAAACTCAGGTCTGTGGATGAGAATGGAAAGGGGAACTTTGGTCTAGGTGCTGGGATGCAGTTCCACATGATGAGATCCACAGCATGGGAGAGGAGTGAGCTGCCATCAAGGGACAAATCCACATCCCCCAGGGATCACCACTGGGACTCTTGGGTCAGCCTTGGACTTCCATTTGGTTGTGGAAAGGACAACAGACCAGGACTAGGAATCGCTTTCCCATAGCCCCTCATTTGAAGCCAGAAACAAAATTCTTATTTTCATGAGGATTCACCTAAGAATGGGATAGGCCTATGTTTTCTTTTGGGGTCATCAGTGGACCCAGCAGTGAGGAGCATGGAGAGACAGACTCTAGCTCCCACTGCATGTATCTGTTTCTTTCCATTTATGCTGCTACTGCCCCAGTTTAACCCACCACCATCTCTTACCCATCTGTCTTCAATTCAGTACATTTTCCAAGGTGCAACCCTTCGAATACTGTAAACCTTTCAGTGCTTAAAACCCTACAGTGGCTTCCTACTGTACAGAAAATTAAATCCATGCTCTTTACTAAAGTCTTTGAGGCCCTACAAAATCTGACCTCTGCTCACCTCTCCAACCTTATCTCCAGTGGGTCCACCCTTTGTTTACCACTTGCTTCTTTTAAATCTTGGAAAACCCAGTCTCGCTCATTATTGTACATTTATGTAGGCTGTTTCATCTTCCAAGAACGCTCTTCTCTTGGCTAGCTCCTTTTCATTCCCTCAAACTAAGCTGAATGCTACATACAAATGTTATTATTAATTTGAAAGCACCATTATTAAATTGAAAGCGCTTTAGGCAGCAGCAGTCAAATCTTACTTACCTTTATTTCTCTGGAAGGGCCCAGCATGTGTGGGTGTTCAATAAATATTTGTTGAGTTGATTCACACTAACACCAGTGGAAGGAAAAATTTTTGAGGTCATGGATATTTAATTGCTAAGTTAAACATGACTCATTAGTAAGACATAATTTTCTCTTCAGTTAGGTCAAAATCAGAAATACCCCTCTTCCTTCCTACACATCATCTCCTCCTTTGTATGAGTTTTGTTTGGACTGTTCTGTTTGCATTCACTGCTCCACTTACCTCATTAGACATTTCAGAGTTCACTGTGTCCACTTCCTTACCTCTGGTTCATTCTTTCACTCCTGCTGTTCCACCACAACTACTAGGGCAGAAGTCATTAATGACCAAGTCGTTGGGTCCAATGGCCTCTTTGTAGTCCTCACTTTACCCCTCCAGCTTTCGGCAGTCATCCCTGTCATCCTGAAACTCTCTTTGGCTGCCAGGACATCACTCTCCCTTAATATTCTCCCCTATTCACCAACCATTCCTTGTTTTTCACTCATTGCTCTTTTCCTAGACTCACCCCTAAATTAGTATTTTCCAGGGTTCTGATCTCAACTCTTCTCTTTAACTCTAAAGATCTTACTTAACACCACAACTTCAAATGCCATCTATACGGTGGTAATTCTCATACATACATATGTGTGTGTGTGTGTGTGTGTGTGTATGACAAATTTTCATTATACTTATACCCACACAAGAAAATTAAAATGAGCACATGTAAAAACTGAGGAAATCCAAATAAAGTCTCTAATTTACTTAATAACATTGTACCAATGTCCATTTCTCTAGTTTGATAATGTGCTGTGGTTATATAAGATGTCATTGTTGGGGAAAGCAGGAAAATAGTAAGGGAGAAATCTGTGTACTATCTTGGCAACTTCTGTTCTTGCTCCTGTGAATCTTAAAGACTTAAAAAGGTAAAGTTCATGAGATGGCCTTATAACAAAACAAAGTCAGTCCTTTCTTTGTAGTTTATTTATTGAATCTCCTTTCTTCTATTTTATAGTGTGACAATTATTCTTACTTTGAATAAGAGTTGTCTACTTTATAGGATAACTGTCTCTTCTTTAACACATTGGTGAATATATCTAACTAAACTGTATTTCAATATATCACTCAAAATAATTTTTCAGATATAGTGAATTTTGTAACATGTCAAACACATCTCCCATCCATTTGAAACTCATTATGAGATTTGGGAAGTTTAATATGGATGTTATTAAATTTACATATAATGCCAATTGTGATTTAGTCATATTTATGCAACATTCAATTACATTTTTAGGACATACAATACTGTTTTAATTTACAAATGAAAATATCATATGTTTGAAAAGAATAGTCAATGTGTTAAAAATCTGATCAAAGAGGACTACATTCACTTTGACAAGTATTGTGCTAAGTATGGAAAGTAAGAGAAAAATTTGTTGATTGATTACACATTATTTCTTTATGAATTATATGTAGTTGTTTTTCTTTTTTTTTTAATTTTATTATGTTATGTTAGTCACCATACAATACATCATTAGTTTTTGATGTGGTGATCCACGATCCATTGTTTTCGTATAACACCCAGTGCTCCATGCAGTACATGCCCTCCTTAATACCCATCACCGGGCTAACCAATCCCCCCTCCCCCCTCCCCTTTAGAACCCTGTTTGTTTCTCAGAGTCCACAGTCTCTCATGGTTCATCTCTCCCTCCAATTCCCCCCCTCATTTTTCCCTTCCTTCTCCTAGTGTCCTCCATGATATTCCTTATGTTCCACAAATAAGTGAAACCATATGATAATTGACTTTCTCTGCTTGACTTATTTCACTTGGCATAATCTCCTCCAGTCCCATCCATGTTGATGTAAAAGTTGGGTATTCATCCTTTCTGATGGCTGAGTTATATTCCATTGTATATATGGACCACATCTTCTTTATCCATTCATCTGTTGAAGCGCATTTCGGCTCTTTCCACAGTTTGGCTATTGCGGACATTGCTGCTATGAACATTGGGGTGCATATGGCCCTTCTTTTCACTACATCTGTGTCTTTGGGGTAAATACCCAGTAGTGCAATTCCTGGGTCATACGATAGCTCTATTTTTAAATTTTTGAGGAACCTCCACACTGTTTTCCAAAATGGCTGTTCCAACTTGCATTCCCACCAACAGTGTAAGAGAGTTCCCCTTTCTCCACAATCTCTCCAACATTTATTGTTTCTTTCCCTGTCCGTTTTTGCCATTCTAACTGGTGTAAGGTGGTATCTCAATGTGGTTTCGATTTGAATTTCCCTGATGGCTAATGATGATGAACATTTTTTCATGTGTTTGTTAGCCATTTGTTTGTCTTCTTCAGAGAAGTGTCTTTTCATATCTTCTGCCCACTTTTTGACTTGATTATTTGTTTTTTGGGTGTTGAGTTTGAGAAGTTCTTTATAGATCTTGGATACCAGCCCTTTATCTGTAGTGCCATTTGCAAATATCTTCTCCCATTCTTTGGGTTGCCTCTTTGTTTTGTTGACTGTTCCCTTTGCTGTGCAGAAGCTGTTTATCTTGATGAAGTCCCAAAAGTTCATTTTTGCTTTTGTTTCACTAGCTTTTGGAGATGTATCTTGAAAGAAGTTGCTGTGGCTGAGGTCAAAAAGGTTACTGCCTATGTTCTCCTCCAGGATTTTGCTGGATTCCTGTCTCACATTGAGGTCTTTCATCCACTTTGAGTTTATCTTTGTGAATGGTGTTAGAGAATGGTCAAGCTTCATTCTTCTGCATGTGGCTGTCCAATTTTCCCAGTACCATTTATTGAAGAGACTGTCTTTTTTCCATTGCATGTTTTTTCCTGCTTTGTCAAAGATTATTTGACCATAGGGTTGAGGGTCCATATCTGGGTTCTCTATTCTGTTCCATTGGTCTATATGACTGTTTTTGTGCCAGTACCATGCTGTCTTGGTGATCACAGCTTTGTAATATAGCGTGAAATTGGGCAACGTGATGCCCCCAGCTTTGTTTTTCTTTTTCAACATTTCCTTGGCGATTTGGGGTCTTTTCTGATTCCATACAAATTTTAGGATTGTTTGTTCCAGCACTTTGAAAAATGTCATTGGAATTTTGATCGGGATGGCATTGACGGTATAGATTGCTCTGGGTAGCACAGACATTTTAACAATGTTTATTCTTCCGATCCATAAGCATGAAATATTTTTCCATCTTTTTGTGTCTTCTTCAATTTCTTTCATGAGTGTTCTGTAGTTCCTAGAGTATAGATCCTTTACCTCTTTGGTTAGGTTTATTCCGAGGTATCTTAATGGTTTTTGGTGCTATTGTAAATGGAATCATTTCTCTAATTTCTCTTTCTACAGTTGCATTGTTAGTGTATAAGAAAGCAACTGATTTCTGTGCACTGATTTTGTATCCTGCCACATTACCGAATTGCTGTATGAGTTCTAGTAATTTGGGGGTGGAGTCTTTTGGGTTTTCCACATAAAGTATCATGTCATCTGTGAAAAGAGAGAGTTTGACTTCTTTGCCAATTTGAATACCTTTTATTTCTTTTTGTTGTCTGATTGCTCTTGCTAGGACTTCTAGTACTATGTTGAACAATAGTGGCGAGAGTGGGCATCCTTGACCTGTTCCTGATCTTAAGGGAAAGGCTCTCAGCTTTTCCCCATTGAGGATGATATTTGCTGTGGGTTTTTCATAGATGGATTTTATGAACTTGAGGAATGTTCCTCCTATCCCTATATTCTGAAGAGTTTTAATCAGGAAAGGATGTTGTAATTTGTCAAATGCTTTTTCTGCATCAATTGAGAGGACCATATGTTTCTTCTCCCTCCTCTTATTAATGTGTTCTATCACATTGATTGATTTGCAAATGTTGAACCACGCTTGCATCCCAGGGATAAATCCCACTTGGTCGTGGTGGATGATCCTTTTAATGTATTGTTGGATCCTATTAGCTAGGATTTTGTTGAGGATTTTGGAATCCATATTCATCAGGGATATCAGTCTGAAATTCTCCTTTTTGATGGGATCTTTGCCTGGTTTGGAGATTAAGGTAATGCTGGCCTCACAGAATGAGTTTGGAAGTTTTCCTTCTGTTTCTATTTTTTGAAACAGCTTCAGTAGAATAGGTATTATTTCTTCTTTGAATGTTTGGTAGAATTCCCCAGGGAATCCATCAGGCCCTGGACTCTTGTTTTTTGGGAGGTTTTTGATCACTGCTTCAATCTCGTTACTGGATATTGGCCTATTCATGTTGTCAATTTCTTCCTGTTTCAGTCTTGGCAGCTTATAGGTTTCCAGGAAGGCCTCCATTTCATTCAGATTGCTCAGTTTATTGGCATATAGTTGTTGATAATAATTTCTAATAATTTTTTCTATCTCCTTGGTGTTAGTCGTGAGCTCTCTCCTTTCATTCATAATTTTATTAATTTGGGTCCTTTCTCTTTTCTTTTGGATAAGTCTGGCCAGTCGTTTATCGATCTTATTAATTCTTTCAAAGAACCAACTTTTAGTTTTGTTGATCTGAGCTACTGTGTTTCTGGTTTCTAATTCATTGATCTCTGCTTTAATTTTAATTATTTCTCTTCTAATGCATGGCTTAGGCATCATTTGTTGCTTTTTCTCTAGTTCTTTAAGTTGTAGAGTGAGATGGTGAATTTGGGATTTTTCTATTTTTTTTGAGGGAGGCTTGGATGGCTATGTATTTCCCCCTTAGGACCGCCTTTGCAGTATCCCATAGGTTTTGGACTGATGTGTTTTCGTTCTCATTGATTTCCATGAATTGTTTAAGTTCTTCTTTGATTTCCTGGTTGACCCAAACATTCTTGAGCAGAGTGGTCTTTAGCTTCCAAGTATTTGAATTTCTGCCAAATTTTTTCTTGTGATTGAGTTCCAGTTTTAAAGCATTGTGGTCTGAGAATATTCAGGGAATAATCTCAATCTTTTGGTATCGGTTGAGACCTGATTTGTGACCCAGTATGTGGTCTATTCTAGAGAAAGTTCCATGTGCCCTCGAGAAGAATGAGTATTCTGTTGTTTTAGGGTGGAATGTTCTGTAAGTATCTATGAGGTCCATCTGGTCCAATGTATCATTCAAAGCTCTTGTTTCCTTGTTGATTTCCTGCTTAGATGATCTGTCCATTACTGAAAGTGGAGTATTGAGGTCTCCTACAATTAACGTATTGTTATCAATATGACTCTTTATTTTGGTTAACAGTTGGCTTATGTAGATGGCTGCTCCCATGTTGGGGGCATAGATATTTACAATTGTTAGATCTTCTTGTTGGATAGACCCTTTAAGAATGATATAGTGTCCTTCTGTGTCTCTAATTACAGACTTTAGTTTAAAATCTAATTTGTCTCATATAAGAATTGCTACCCCAGCTTTCTTTTGAGGTCCACTGGCATGGAAGATGGATCTCCCTCCCTTCACTTTCAGTCTGGATGTATCTTTAAGTTCAAAATGAGTCTCTTGTAGGCAGCATATGGATGGGTCCTGTCTTTTTATCCAATCTGCAACCCTGTGCCATTTTATGGGAGCATTTAGGCCATTCACTTGAGAGTGATTATTGAAAGATATGAATTAATTGTCATCATGTTGCCTCTGAAGACGTTATTTTTATAGATTGTCCCTGTAAATTTCTGTTGTATATCACTCTTGGGGTCTTTCCCCTTTTATAGAACACCGCTTAATATTTTTTGCAGGGCTGGCTTAGTGGTCACATATTCTTTCGATTTCTGCCAGTTGTGGAAACTCTGCATTTCTCCATCCATTCTAAATGAAAGTCTTGCCGGATAAAGTATTCTTGGCTGCATGTTCTTCTCATTTAGTACCCTGAATATGTCTTGCCAGGCCTTTCTGGCTTGCCAGGTCTCTGTGGATAGGTCTGACGTTATTCTGATGTTCCTCCCTCTGTACGTAAGGAATCTCTTCCCCCTAACTGCCCTTAAGATGGTTTCCTTGGTTCTAAGATTTGCAGGTTTTACTATTACATGCCGGGGTGTTGGCCTGTTTTCCTTGATCTTGGAAGGGGTCCTCTCTGCCTCTAGGACACGAATGTTTGTTTCATTCCCCAGATTAGGGAAGTTCTCAGCTACGATTTGCTCAAATACATCTTCTAGTCCTCTCTCTCTCTCTCCACTCCCTCTGGGATTCCAATTATTCTGACATTGGAATGCTTCATGGTGTCACTTATTTCTCTGATTCTATTTTCATGGATTCTGAGTTGTTTTTCCCCTGGCCTCCTCTTTTCCCTTTTTATCTATTATATTGTCTTCCAGGTCGCTTATTCGTTCTTCTGCCTCACTTACCCTAGCTGTTAGATTATCTAGATTGGATTGGATCTCATTGATAACATTTTTAAGTTCGCCAATTCAGCTTTCATTTCTGCCCTTAGAGACTCTATGTTGCCATTAACTGATTTCTCCATTTTAGCCATTGTCTTCACAATTGCTAGCCTGAATTCCGTCTCCGACATCTTGGTTATATCTGCATCCATTTGTTAATCTGCAGCATAAGTCATGATCTCTGAGTCTTTTCTATTTTGGGGGCTCCTCCTCCTAGTCATTCTGTTGATGGGTATTTGAGGGTATGTATAGACCAGAACCCAAGCAAGACGCACCTATTTTCTTGGGACCTTAGGGTTGCTGGCCTCTTGTTTTCCCAGCCTGTCTTCTGGGGGAGGGACCTGCCGCGCTGTTACTCAGGCAACGCTGTTTGGGCGGAGTTGCCCTGCCTCCCTGTGGCGGGGATGGGCTCAGCAGGAATCAGTTTTGGGGGCTTTTGTTCTCTGGCGGCTTTCTCTGGCTGCTTTCTGCATGTCCCTTCCATGAGTCAGAGCAGAAAAGACCGTTTCCAACCCTCTGCCTCAGAGCAGAGAGACTGCAATCTGTTCTTCAGTGAGCTCTCCAGGCCACACCGTCTCCGTTTCTGTCTGTGCTGCAATAACCTGCAGCGTCCTGGGTTGTGCGCCCCTCCGCAGGGCTCCCAGTCCTGCCTCCGGGTCGGGACACGTCTCTGCCCTTTGTGCTTCTAAACCCGCCAGCTGTCCCCAGATCGCACGCGCGACCCACCGCTCTGGGTTTCCGCCCCGGGGGCTGCCCTAAAGTCCTTTCCCCACCGGCCACCGGCCTGCGAGTCTGTGCCCCATCCCCAGTGCGCAAGGCTGTCGCTCACCAGCGGTGTAGGATCCCCATGGCCAGGCTCCCTCCTGCTGCCATTTATCGTCCGATATCTGCCCACGGAATCAAGGCTCCCCGCTTTGTACCTCGAAACCAACCGCCTGCGATATTCTGTTTGTAGAGATCCAGATCTTCTTACATCTCAGGCTGGTTTCGTGGGTGCTTAGAGTGGTCTGGTGGATATCCAGCTCAATTCTGGGGACCAGTTGAAATAGGGTCCCCTACCCCTCCACCATCTCCCCCACCCCGCCATGTAGTGGTTTTTAAATGATCACTATATTTGAGTTTTTTTGCCTATTTTAGAGCTGGAGTTGATTTTGAGGAGATTGTCGCCTTACTAATATTAGCTAACATAAATAAAATCAGATAAAGATTTATTTAGTATTCAGATTATACTTGATAAAGGAATTTTCCACTTCTAACAAAAATAAGTGGAAAAGTCCGTATGTGGGAAAAGTATTAGTGCAATAGTTTGGCAAGGGATAGTTCCATTGGTATTATTCAAATTTCTACAAATATTTCATTTTCAAATAACTCATGTCAAGCCAAAGTAATTCAATTTATTTATAAGAAAACAAAACAATCTATTTCATTCAAGAAAATGGAACATTTGAGAATTGATGAAAGAGCAATATATTGTTTATCAGTTGCTAATATTGATTGACCTTGATTTTTTAAATTAAACTTTTTTGAAATAATTATAGATTGGCATGCAGTTATAAGAAATAATACAGAGAGATCCTGTGTAACCATAACCTGGTTTCCTATAACATATTACAGGAATATAGTATAATATCACAAGTAGGATATTAACATTAATAATATTGACATTGATACAGTCAAGACACAGAACGTTTCCATCAATATAAACATCTCTCATATTGTCCTTTTATAGCCACTCACTCCCTTTCAATTCCACCCCTTCATTAACTCCTAGCAACCATTAATCTGTTCTCCATATTTATAATTTTGCTGTTCTAAGAATGTTATATAAATTACTTACTAGTAATTAATCTTCGTAAGTAATCTTTGGAGATTGACTTTTTTCATTCAGCATAATTCTCTGGAGATTCAGTTTGCTGAGTGTATCATTAGTTTGTTCCTTTTATTCATTTTTATTTTGTGATATGGATGTACCACAATTTATTTAACCATTTACCTACTAAAAGACAAGTGAGTTGTTTTCTGTATTTGGCTATGATAAATACAGCTTTTAGAAACATTTGTGTGCAGGTTTTTATGTGAATATAAGCTTTCATTTCTCTGAGATAAATGCCTAAGAGCTCAGTTGTATGCCAAGCAAATGTTTATAAGAAATTGGCATCCTTTTTAACAGAGTAGCTGTACCATTTTACAAAGGAGCCAACTTTCCTGGGGAAGACAGAGAGGGAAGAGGGATAAGGGGGGAAGAAGGGAGCAGAGGAGGAGAGGGGATGAGAGAGAAAGGGGAGAGAGCAGATTTTTAAAAATTCGAAAAAGCTGAGATCTGACAGCACGTGAGGCTCTGGGCCAGGTGTAGCACCCTGCCTTTTCCTTTTGGTTATGTGAAAAAATTAACATCCTCTTCATGCTTAGGCTACTTTGGGTTAAATTTTTATCTTTGCAATGGAAGCATCCTTTTTCTAAGGCTATTGTCCCCATGAGGCTGGAACTCTGACCATGGATACCTCTCACCTTACATCCTTTTAACCTCAAAATGGAGACAAAACAGACATGTTTTCCACCAGTTTCAGTGTAAGTATTTCCAGGGAAGGCCCCTGAGCGTGTGCCTAGCTTGAGATACATGCCTCCCCTGGACAAAACCCTATGGCTAAGAGAAGGGGCCACTGTGTTTTGTATATAATGTTCACTGATGTATTCTTGGTATCTAGACGACCACCTGGTAGATGCTTCACAAATACTGACCAAATGAGTGATGATCGCTGGAGAAGAAGGTTTTAGTGGGAGACTGAAGAAATCAGTTTCCAAGGTCTAACTTTAATGTTCACTGGTTTTTAAATGATCACTATCTTTGGTTTTGTTTTTTGTTTTTTTGTTTGTTTGGGTTTTTTTGCCTATTTTAGAGCTAGAGTTGATTTTGAGGCGATTGTTGCCTAGGGTGATAGACTGGGAGGTTAATAACACAATTTTTTAAATGTAACTTTCTATCCATTATTTACTGTGTTGTTGGGTTTAATTTTACTTTGCATCTTCCATGTTCCATAAGCTCTTAGAGATACTGTATAAACTTATTTCATTAAATGTTTTTTTCTCACTTTGCAAGCTTCAGTGTATGAATCGGTTTTGAGACAAGTCAAGGTAAATACTTGAGCAGATGCAGTTACCAACTGTTGATTTTCACAACAGAACAAACGCTTGAAGGATGAACAGATTTGGCACATACAGAACCTACTAAAGGAGCTGAGTGAAGATAAGTCAGACGGGTTACCAGTTGTAACAAGGGAAGATGTTGAAAAGGCAATGAAGGAAAAATGGAAGTTTGAAAGAGACCAGGAAGAAAACTTGAAAGGTGACTTAGGAACTTAAAGTTATTTCTTGAATGCGTTCATGCTTTTGTCCCCTAATATGTTCAGATGAGAGCATTACCACCGCAAGCACACACACATGTACGTAAATGGGCAGGAAAGGGAAGTAACAAGTGGGCAGAGCTACTAGAGCCAAGTGAGGAGGAAGAAGAAGGGCACTGATCAAAAACAAGGCAGAGGAAAACCACCTGGCTCTTGACACCAGACAACAGCCTGCTGGCTACCGCCCTGAAGTCCTCACAGGGGGGATTTGTTCTTTGTTTGGGGAAAGTCTCTTGTCTGGCAGCTTCTTTGGCTTCTAACTCAGTTCAGACTTGGGAACAGGGTGAATATTGCCATGAAGCTGCCCCCCCACCAGTACCACTAAGGGAGCTAAGCCCCCCATTTCGGTGGGGAAAGAGGAATAAGAGTTGTCAAGGGGGAAGGTTGGAGGACATGGACAAAAATGATGCTAGGTGCAGAAGATGAAAGAGCATGACCTCCCTTGCCACGGACTTAGGAAATACCACGGTTCCTTGGGTTAAGTCATACATCGTTTTAACACATGGATTTCTTTAAAAAATTTTTTTCATTCCTTTATCCTAAATTTATTGCTAAGATTTCCCAAGCCACTTTTGCCAGAACCCCTATACATACCATCTAGCTAGGAAGCCAGAAAACTTGGGGAAGAGATGTGAGTGTTCTCAGGAAGCAGTACTAAGAGCTGGGAGGCAAAATGAGGACTAGATTCCCTGAATTTCTCCAAGTAGTTCAGAGAGCCTACCAACCTAAGCACTTTACACAGAGCAAGCACACCATCTGTAAATATTTGTGGTTTTGAATGAAATAGTTGCCAAGATCAACCATCAATCAGCAAACTTCATTTTTAGGGGTCTCCACAACTGTTCCCAGAAGCCTGTTCTGGCCCATCCCTTGATGGGCAGCGGTGGTGTCATGAGGTGGTAGATACTGTATTTTGCAGGGTGCCTCTCCAGGAGACTTCTGTTTATGTTTGGAAGGAGGACTTTAATAAGTCCCTTGAGATGGGAGTGAGACCACAGAGGATACTCAGATGCACTCACTAAACTGCCTTCGCAGGGAAATGGGCCCAGCTAGCTGAGGTGTGTGTTTACAGTTTGGGCTGAGTGCTGGGACGGGTGTGTCATGCACGACTGGGGCCAAGCTGGGTGACCAAGCACAGCAGAGGAGGCCTGGGCATGTGCGGTGGCCCAAGGCTGAGAGGAGTCCACAGATGCGGAGGGAGGGAGGGAAAGCTGGAGGACAGGCGGATGGGAAAAGGCTTTGTGAGGCTGTTCTGTTAGTCCCAGGGAGTTGCCGTAACCTGATGGGTTTGGGGAGCAGCGGCGGCAGGTTGTTGCAGTACAGAATCTCAGGCCCATCCAGGTCTACTGACTTAGAATCTGCACCGGGACAAGATCCTGGGGGATTCCTATGCACAGGAATGTTCGAGAAGGACTGATGTAACCCCTTTTTCTCACCTTTTATTTAGGACTCTTCAGTTGCCTGGATAAAAACTTAACCCAAACTAGCCTAAACATAAAGAGGGTGTTAATTTTTTCATAAAACCAAACAGAAAAAAGGCAGGGTGCTCTGGACCTGGACCCAGAGCCTCACGTGCTGTCAGATCTCAGCATTTTTCTTTTTTTAGACCTCCTCTGGCTCTCCCCCCTTCTGTCCACCTCCGTCCTCCTCCTCTGGCTCTTACCCTCTTCTCTTTCTGCCTTGCCCTCCAAAGTTGGCTCCTTTTTCTGAGGCTGTTGTCCTCATGAGGCTGGAACTCAGACCATGGACATTTCTCACTTCACATTCCTTAACCTCCAAATGGAGACAAAAGAGACATGTTTTCCATCAGTTTCAGTGAATGTGTTCCAGGGAAGGCCTCTGGTCCCTAGCTTGAGACCCATGCTCCCTGCTGGACAAATCCCTACAGCCAGGAGAAGGGGCCACTATAATTGGCCTACGTATTTGACAAGGGGTAGGAGAAGGGGCGGGACATGGGCTCTGGCAAAGTAGAACAACAGCCACCACATGGACCTCTCTTTCAAGGACTTCAGTGACAGTAAGCAACCCTCCCCTCAAAGACTCACTGTGGTACAGGGCTGAGACAGCAGCCGTCTAAGCAGATAGAAGGGCAGCTCATCAGGCAGGTTACGGCAGTATTCATTGTTTAACGGAAATAACAAGTGTCATTTATTAAGGGATTTAAAAATATATGATCTTATTTACAGCCTTGGAAAAAGACAGGTCTGGAGTCCTTCTGGACTCCTCTTTATTGAAGAACATTCCCCCAGCCTGATTGCAATACTTCAGCCATTCCATAAACATTTATTGAGCACCAACTAATTGCCAGACTCTGTGCTAAGTGCTGGTTTTGTAGAGAAGAATAAGATGTGGTTTTGCCTTCAGGAAGCTCTCAAACAAGATGGTGTGTGGCACTGAGCCAAAGGGCCATTAAGTTCAATGTACCCTGCTCCTTGTAGTACTTCCAGTTCCAAAATATTTAGAAGCATGAGACCCAGCCTAAAGATGGAGTAGACTATCATGTTTAGCAAGTGCCCCAGGGCAAACTGAAGGTTTATATGGGTGACACAGCTCAGTATTTGTACATATTTTACTAGAGAATTTATCTTTCACTCTGAAGGCGTTTGTAAGCGGGGGCCAGAGAAGACATGTTGAGATTACTGTTGTACGGTATGGTATCATCTCACACAAGGGAAGCCCAAACACTGAAATTTAGATGATGGAAGCAACCTATTTATTTACAAAAATGGTTGCCAGGGACAGCACAGGATATATACTGAACTCACTTTGCCCAGAGGCACAATGGTCAGAAAAGTGACAATTTATTAATAAAAAGTCTGTGTGATATAAAGTACAAAATAGGACACTTATCAAGCTACGATGGGAATAATTTAAGCTTGTGGGTTCCTAGACATATAGGTAGTCTATTAACCTATCAGTCACAGCCTAAAACCACACATCTATTTTATAATTGGAAGCTTAATTTTACTTGGATTATGCATCATGAGGGATAAACAATAGTTGAAATAGTTTAGATTTCCTTTAATTGTAGATAAAAAATTGTATTTATGAGTTAACAGCATTTTAGTAGCAGGCTTTTCAGACCTTAACTTCATAAAATCGGATTGCAATGTATCATGGTTGCAAGAACAATGGCAATGACATGGTGTCTTGATTTTCTCTCAACAGATATGCGCGTGCAAATAAATAATGCTGAGAAACTATTTCTTGAGAAGCTCAGTGAAAAGGAATACTGGGAAGAATATAAGAATGTAGGGAGTGAACAACATGCTAAACTCATTACCTCCTTGCAGAATGACATCAATAGAGTTAAAGAAAATGCGGAGAAAATTTCAGGTCAGTTGTGATAAAGCTAGTTCAAATTCAATAGAAAATCTTTGGAGAGCAGCCCTTTTGTAGAAGAAAAAAATGTGTACTCCCTAAATCATTCTTTACTCTCTATCAGCACAAGCAGCTATGAACCTAAGGGTAAGGGTGGAGAGAGGAAGTGGAGAAACTCTCCCAGGACCACCAGTGGAACTGAGAAGTAGAAGGATGGGGGGTGCAGGCAGTGGAGAATCCCTGAGACCAGCTGTCTTGGAGAAAGAAGCTTCATTCAGTGAGTGCTGTCTGCATGCTCCCATACCTAGGTCTGGGGCAATTCCACCAAGGTAGGAAGGTCCTGGGCCAGGGTTATATTGAAAAGAAATTTACCTGAGGCAAGCTAAGAACAATTTAACCAGGCTATAAAACCAGAATCATTGTAGAGAAACGCCCAAGTAAACACAAGGTTATAGTCAGAAAGAATTGAAGAACAAACACAAGACGGGAAATGGAGAGAGTATGGAGCAGGATGGCATCAGGTGTGATGAAGTTTACCAGGACTAGTTCTGGGAGCCATGAGACCATCTGTCTGTCACTGTGGCTAAGCACAGTGTCTTAAAAAACATCAGAAACCCAGAGACAGGAAAGTCATAGAGTAGAATAAATGGAGAAATCTGATGACTCAGAAGAACACTGGCCAGATGACTGAGCCCGGCTGGTGATGGTGCCCTGACTGGTGGAGGTGTTCATGTGGGGTCATTTCCATTATCCCCTGTGGGGGCCCTGTTGCGGGATATTCCACTGCTGGACCAAGTTTTCTGTAAGTTTCTCAGTTCAGGGTTTCTGTACCACAAAGGCAGTGTAAATTTGGTTCCAAATCAGACTGGGTTTAAAGTTCCAATTTTTCAAAAGGTTTTCCTCCCCAGAAGAAAAGTAGAGAATAAAAGGGACATCTTCTGGGGCATCTGGATGGCACAATTGGTTAAGCGACCGACTCTTGGTTTTAGCTCAGGTCATGATCTCAGGGTCCTCAGATCAAGCCCTGAGTCAGGCTTCACGCTTAGCAGGGCACCTCCTCCTTCCTCTGCCCCTCCCTCCTGCCTGCTCTCTAACAATAAATAAATAAATCTTTTTAAAAAAAGGCAGAGGGGACACCTACCTACCCCTGTCTATCTCCCAACCACTCAGATCGTCTCTCTAGGTAAAACCACTATTAACCAATTTCTTGTGTAACCTTTATCAGAAATATTTTATATCAATATATACAAAGCATGCTACAAATATAATTTTGTACTTGCTTTTTCATGTAACAATATTCTTCCAGTGACTACTTTGTTTTGTTGTATTATACTTTTTTTACAAGTCTCCTACTCATAAGCATTTAGATTGTTTCCTATATTTTACTATTACAAATAATGCTGCAATGAATATTCTTAAATACCTTTTATTGCAATGAATATCCTTGTATTTATATAATTTCACTTTTGTATGTCTCTAGGAAGGAATGGCTGGCCTGAAGTGCCCATTTATTTATTTGTTATTTTGATAGGCATGGCCCTCCATAGAGCTTGTACCGAATTTACGAACCACCCCCACCCCACCCCCGACCTCTCCCTATGTTCCTGCATCTTCAACAACAGGGATGTTAGCTAACTTTTTGTTCTTTGCCAGTCTTAAAAGTAGAAAATGGTATCTCATTATAGCTTTAATTTCCACTTCTCTTATTATGTGATAGTGAATATCTTTTCATAAGTTCCGTAAATGTAATGGGAAATATAACTATATTTCCTTTTCTGTGAACCATCTGTTCACATCCCTTGCCCATTTTTCTACTGTGTTGTAGAGCTCTTTACATTTTAAGGAAATTAGCTCTTTAACTGTGATACAAAGTACAAATATTTCCCCCATTTGTCATTAGTCTTTTTTGTGGAGTATATTTATGGGGACATGTTGAAGTTTTAGAGTGTTTAACCTAGGTTTTTATTTTATGATATCTGAGATAATAAATTGTCCAATATTTTCTTCTAGAATATTTATGGCTTCATTTTAATATTTACCTCTTTGATTTTTTGTGTGTCTATAAGGTAGGAAACCAATTTTATTTTTTGCCAGATAGTTTTCCAGTTGTCCTAACATCATGTATCAAATAATTCATTTTAACCCTAGTGATTTAAAATGTTGACTTTATCATACTTTACTTTCCCATGCATATTTGGATCTCTCCCTATACTTTCTATTCTGTTCCACTGACCTATGTATTTGTGAACCAGTACTATACTTTTAAAATAGTTATTGTTCAGAGAAGTTTAAAATTTTTAAATCCCCCCAACATTTCTTTATATTTTTAAATTAGGAGGAGTCACCTTCTCAGAAAAACTTATTAACCCATTATCTTGATCAGAAATTTGGATGATTTCTTTGAGTTGAAAATTGTCATGCTATGTATCCAGCTTTGGGATGGTGGTAATGACATTAATATATTGAATTACTTGCTGGTTACACCTTAGTCTGTAGCTGACTTTAGGTGTCATAGGAAAATAGTTGTTATGGGCTTTTCTTATTTGTCATTGGTTTTAGGCATTTCTCCTAACCATGCTGGTAGCAGCAGCAACTCTGCTCAGGGACAATTAAAATACCCTGGGGCCAGTAATTGGACAGTGGATATGAGCAGGACACTTAAATCGATTTATCTGAAGCCTTACTATTATATCACCCTTTTTCCTCCCTTCTTCCATGATTTCTCTAGAATGTTCCTCCCACACCCATGATCATGGAGTTTGTGGTAATTAGACTGGCTTACTTGCAAGGAACAAGTATTTTAGGGAAAGGTGTGGTTATTGAAACAGGATATTAAAGTAAAACTTTTTAAGTCTCAATTTAAACTGGGGTGGCTATTTAACAGACACCACATTTCAGAGTAAACTGAGATACTGCCATGCCGATGAGACAGAAAACTGAATTCCAGTCTATAAAAGAAGTTGGATAGGTCAAGAAAAGATTGTTGGAAATTAGGGGACAGTGTTTAGAAAGAGATCTTGGTGTGCTGTAAGTCCCATTCTGTCCCACAAAGGGGCAGGTGAAAGGTAATTTCTTCCATCACCTCAAATCAAGATGGAGAATCTTTAAGGAAATTCCTCAGATTGTTCAGTATGTGCCCTCTGCAGTTTGGGAGACATGGAGGTCTAGTTTATGACGCATCTCTGAGAAATCTAGGGGATAAGGGACTGACTGATCTTTCTGACAGCAGAGCAAAGGTGAAGTGGCCACCGCCATGAGCTAGGCCTGTATCTTAGTCCATTCAGGTTACTATAACAAGATACCTTAAATGGGTGCCTTATAAACAACAGAAATTTATTTCTCACACTTCTGCAGGCTGGGAAGTTCAAGATCAATGCCAGCAGATTTGGTGTCTGGTGAAAACCCACTTCCTGGTCCATAGACAGCCATCTTTAGTGGAAGGGACAAGGGAGTTCTCTGGAGTCTCTTTTTATAAGGGTGCTAATCCCATTCATGACGGTTCCCCCCTCTTGACCTAATGACCTCCCAAAGACCCCATCTCCAAATACCATCACACTGGGGATTATGTTTCAACGCATGAACTGGGGGGAGGGGGGCACAAAGATTCAGTCTGCAGCAGGCTGCACTCTCAGAGTTTGTCACAGCAAAGCATGAAAGTGTTTCCTACGAATCTGCTATGAGAGCAAGCGAGTACACAGTCCTGTTAGATCTTCGAGATAGGGTCCTAACAGAGAAATAGGAGCCTGCATGTATGGGAGGGAGCAATAGATTGAGAGCCAGAGGCCAACGGAAAAGTTGTTAGCCAGCCTCAAGGACAGTACAGCCCCTGCATCAAGGAACCACAGGTGAAATAACTAGCAATGAGGAGGGTGGTCCTCTGAAGAACCTATAAAACAGCCCCATGGAAAAGGAATCCACCCTAAGTGCCAGCTAGAACTAGAAAGTGCCACATTAGCTTGAGATAGTATCTGTCAAATGAGAGCTTTCTTGCCCCTTTCCATGCTTCTCTTCAACCCTGAGGGAGGAGGCATAGAAACTCAAATCAGAGGAAATAGTTGTACGTCCAGGTTGGGAAGGGAATAGCCATAGCTTTGAATGGAGTTTAAAGTTTTAATTATTACAAAAGACTGGATACATTAATTCCTGATTGGAGGGCCTCTTATTATCACAAAAGATCCAGAAAAGTACGAAATTTGCCATATATCTTGTTGAGAGAGTTACTAGCCTCACAGTATGAATTTTAAAGGGAAGAGTATAAAGCTACGTTTGTTTGATGTCCCATGGTCATGTTTGTTGAATATAACACTCGCAGTGAGGAATGGGAAGACTGAAGATGGAAACAGAAGCCCATCAAATCGGTGGTGGCCCCAGAGATGGCTCCTCTCTACATTTGTCTTTTCTGGGCTGTGTCCCCTTCATAGTGCCTCTGTTTTGCTCTGTCCCATCCTCCTTCTCTTCTGGCTTCCCACACACCAGTTCTTGCAGTTTTCTCCAGCCCAGATTCTAAAGAGCTGGTGTCATTACCTACCTAACGAAGATGAGCGAAGACGTTTGTCCATGCCTCCTCATGGACCATCGGTCAGCCATTCTGTGGTCAGCTCTCCAATCCTGCCTTATTCAGGACCATCCCTGAGCTCTAGGGGGAAGGGGGAGGAAGCACCTAGAGCTGCTTCCCTGAACTTTGGCTAGGAGATTTTGGGATAGTGGGTATAGGAAACACAGTCACTAATCCATCCAAGACAAGGCTTTATCTCTCAGTAAAAGGAAAGGGGACCTTAGTGAGGCCCAGCAATACAGAAAGTGTGGGGGTATGATAAGTCAGATATCAGGTTCACAGAGCATTTTTACTTTTGTCCTTCACCAGGCACACAGGACAGGAATCTCTAAAATTTCTTTGTACACTAATCATGAGTTAAAAGATTTGGGTTCAAATGCACTTACAAAAAAGTAACATTACCTCTTTGAACATCAGTTTCTTCATCTGTAAAATGGGAGTCCCTTGGTGATCTCCAAGAGAACTCACAAGAGAGGCTACACCACCCTCCCCACAGGAGAGGGTCAGCACGGTGAGGTCGTGTGACACTGACAAGTGTGTGAAAAGTGGGCAAGAGACTCCCAGGAAAACTGTGGGGGAGCAGAGCAACACGGAGCCAGACACAGCAGGGAAGGCAGAACAATGCAAAGCAAGCTTCAGCCCGCATGGCTTTGCCATCAGCTTCTGAGAAGTGGCCACATTAGACAGGGGTCTGAGCAGCCAGAACTTTAAAGGCACAAAGCCAGAGTCTCCCATGCTCCCAGTAGCAACGTCTCCAACTGTTATGAGAAGGAGACATTTCATACTCCTAGCTTCTTTGGCTGTATTCACAAATGCATGTTTAACAGTTGTTTCTGAGAGCAGCATGTGAATCACAAAAACTAGCAATGAGATTTTCACATCCTCCCTTGTGCTGGTTACTCTGCTCTTCAGAAGATAAACAGTCCATAGAATTTTATATGGAACTTGCAACAAGTTGGGTATTTTTGTTGCTTTGTCAGTGTTAATGTGGCACTAGAGAGAGCTATAACTTTAGTCAGAGCATATTTGATCATCTATTTTTTATGATTTGCAGCAAAGAATATTTAATCTTATCAAGCTCCAGGTTAATGGTTTCTTTCAGATGCTAAGAATGAAAAATCCATTATAACTAAACTCCTGATCCATTGCAACTTTTGGATTGCCTGTTGTGTTTTGTTGGGTAGAAGTTTCAAATAAACATCCAGCCTTAGTCTAGTGGACTAGGTCCTGAATTGAAACAAATTCTATCAGAAATGAGATTGGAATGATTAAAATATTCAAGTGATGACTCTGAATGGGAATAAAAAGTATACAGGTTGTATGGATGGGCATATGTGGGCTGAAAAACGAAGACTTCCATTTTCTCACTCTCCAGATTTCAAGTTAGCCTAGTTTTCTTCCTCTCCACTCTCTACAGCAGTCTTAATGTCACCATACCTCACTTTTCCTTAAACAGAGGTGTTGAGGGTATGCTCACTAAGCATCTTTCAAGGCCTAAAATTTTATGATCCTTTGCTCTCTCAATCCTGACTATGATATCAGAAAATCTAGAGAATAAAGAATCCTGCACATCTTCTTATCTGTCCTCCTCTCTTGCCCTGAGCCCAACTCAGAACCAGAGGCTGACTTTCATGGCCCCTTCACCCCTCTCTCCTCTTCTCACTCTGTCTTTCCTGCCCAAGAAAACATATGCCAAGAACACTGGAAATTTAGTTAGATGGAGTCAGAGGTACAGGATGCTTCTCATGCAGATAATTAAATCTTCTTTATATTTCCATTGTGGAATCAGAAGTGTGTGATATGCAAGGTAGATGGCTGCCCTAAAGTATTGGGAATTTTCCCTTTGGAGAGACAACCCTTTGAAAATACAAATATTCTTAGGTGAGATATCATTTTAGCTAATTCACATTAAGGTGTTAGTAAATTATTGGAGCATTTCTTCTAATTGGAGGTACTAGATACTTCAGTAAAAATTTACCCTGAAAATTTGGGTGAAAAGTATGTAGAAAGAAGATGAGAGGATCATGGAAATAAAATTTACAAGCAGCATAACTTTCCCTAGGATTAGTCTTGTTAAAGCTTCTAATTTTCTTTTCAAAGAACACTATAAAGTCACTCTGGAAGATGCTAGAAAGAGAATAATCAGAGAAACTTTGTTGCAACTGGATCAAAAGAAGGAATGGGCCACACAGGTATATTTCAGTTGTCTTAAAAACAAAACAAAAGTTTTTCCTTATTTTTTCCTGTGGCATATTATAATGATTAAGAACTTGAGTCCTGAAGTTCGGCAGTTTACTTTAAATCATGGTTCTACCACTTACTGGGAATATAAACTAAATTTGTTACTTGACTTTTCTGGGCTCCAGTTTCCTAATTTAAAAAAAAAAGGGTCAATAATGATATTTACCTTTAAAGAATAGGATGGGGATTAAATGAGATGATTTAAGTAGCATAGTGTCTCATAAGAAACAACAGCTCAGTAATTTATTATTCAGTTATTTTTAAGTAATAATAATGGCTACAACAAATTATTAAATAAAAGTTTTTGGACGCATTATAGAATGAAATATGATTTGTCTAAAAAGTACTGTCGTAGGGGTGCCTGGGCGGCTCAGTCGCTAAGCGTCTGCCTTCGGCTCAGGTCATGATCCCAGGGTCCTGGGATCAAGCCCCACATCGGGCTCCCTGCTCCGCGGAGAAACCTGCTTCTCCCTCTCCCACTCCCCCTACTTGTGTTCCCTCTCTCGCTGTGTCTCTCTCTGTCAATAAATAAAATCTTAAAAAAAAAAAGTACTGTCATATATATCCAAACCTAAAAGAGTACACTTTACATGGCCAGAGCTTTAAAATTTTGGGATATAAAAAAATGTTTGAGGGACACCTGGGCGGCTCAGTCAGTTAAGCGTCTGCCTTCTGCTCTGGTCAAGATCCCAGGGTCCTGGGATTGAGTCCTGCGTTGGGCTCCTTGCTCAGCAGGGAGTCTGCTTCTCCCTGTGCCCTGACACTCGCCCTGCTTATGCACAAGCGCTCTCTCTGACAAATAAATAAAAATCTTAAAAAAAAAGTTTGAGATATAATTTCCAACTTTATATGTTTTCTAATCCCTTTGTTTTCACTCTCCTTCCCTGTCTATAGACTATCTCCTCGGTTAGTGAGACCCCCACTGGGACTGTCTCTTGATCTAGAATCTCTCTTCAGAATCATAAACATCTGGTCTTCTCTAAAGTTCTTCACTGAATTTCAGTTGCTACTGTTTGTTGCTTAACTGTTAGTTCAGTTGTTCTTTCAGTTACTACCCTACTGCATGATTTTTACTGATTTATCCAAATATAGAGGATTACGGAGAACTGACCAATAGTTTATCTGTCCATGAAATTCAGCCCCTTTGTGACGGAATATGACTAAATGGTGAAGTCAACAATAAAATGATATGAACATAGTTAAGATGATTAAAAATGCATCTGTAGATCAAATATATTTCAAATATACATATTCAATATATAATGAAGACTGTTCCAGATACTGTTCTGAGCAGTTTACATTTATGTCTCTCAACAAACCTATAAGGCAGGGACTTGCTAATGAGAAGACCGAGACACAGAGAAATTTTTGTGGCTTTCTCAGAGCAAGTGGCAGAATTGAGATTCGATTCTAGATGTCTCCTTCAGATCATTGCTCTTAATCACTACCCTATACATTTTCTTTTCTCTACATAATGCCTAACACTCACACACGTGAATGAATTTTCCCCATTTTATCTGGCTATTTTAGCATATGTTTCGCTTCTGATAATCCACTGTTGTGCAACCTTGGCTGTGTACTGGAGTCACCAAGAAATTTGGTTAACTCCTGTGGTGACTCAGAGATGCTCATGTAATTGGCCTGCGATGTCACCTTGGTTTCTGGATTTGTCCAAGTGTCCAGGAGATTCTAACATGCGCCCAAAGTTGAAAACCCCTGCTCCACTGTTACTAAATTAAGCCATTAGCCAACTTCAGTTATGAGCTGTATCCTGCTTTCGTTCAAATGATACTCTGTGTTCCAGGACACTTTAGAGTCACCAGTTGCAGCTGGAGTATAAAAGTTCCTGGTTCCTAAGGAATGTAGGCGCACCCTTAGTTTAATTAGCATGATTTGAAGAAAAAAATTATTGCAAATCTTCCAACTCTAAAGACTTAGATAAACTTATTCTTAACATATTTTTCAGTTATTTCTGTCTGCCTTTATGATCTATAAGATTTTTCTTAATTTCTCTTCCTTAGGTTGTGCCCTTTAGTTACTGAATGTGGAATTTGTAAAGTGGTATCCATATAAAAGTACCTCACAGATAAATACAATCTTTCATCCTTTATAAAGTTCCTTTAGGGAAAACTATAAATAAATAAGAATTGAAAATGAATTTACATTTTATGAACCTATTGAGAAAGTAATGCTTTTCCTGTTTTCTTCATCTAAAATGCCTTTCTCCAGGAAACTGTCCAGCTACCCTGAAATTATTTGCTATTAAGTTTGTAAATATGTATATTGCTATTATTGACATACAGAAGTCTTTTTAATTAAAAAGGTAGTAATAGAATCTATTCATGCTTTACTCTATGTTGGATTATGTCTGTGACCAAAAACATGAAGAATATTTGACAGCTGCAGTTCAGCCACCTTAATTATGGAGCAGATCACTTAATGATTGATTTCACCATGGGAATCAGATTAAGTCACAATGGAAGCCCAACTGAAAGGATAACTATAGTCCAGTTCTCTGAATCACCTGTATTAGGCAGTGTGAATCAGCAAAAAATAATATGAGAATAAAGAACAACTGAAGCAAGAGTTCTTAGATATGTTTCCAAAGTAATTGCAAAACATAATGTAAAATGATCAGATAAGTTGATTGTGAATCGCCATGTTGCAAAGTCTCCCTTAATACAGAAACTTTCTTTTAGAATGCCATACGGTTCATTGACAAGGGGAGCTACCGAGAGATCTGGGAGAATAACTGGCTGAAAAGAGAGGTAGGTGGAATTTTAAAAAACAATTTTTCTTCTTTCTCATTTTTTTGAACTGGAAAGGACTTTTATTTATGAGCTGAAGGTATGGGAAAAGCATAGAACTGTGACTAGCTGAGGTAAAGTAAAATTCAAGTGGAATCCTAATCTTATTACAAGCCATTACTCAATGAATACCATCAATAATTTCAATAACAACCAGAAATCATTTTTGGCATCCTAATTCATGTAATATACTCAAATGTATGAAGCTTCTCTATACCCTAAAATTGATCTGGTCTTCCTCAAGACCGTACTTCCTTCTGGGTGGTGGGAGGAAGGCTAAAGGATCATTCTAACCTCATTCTCTGCTGTTTTTTAAATTGCCTTTCAGGATGACACGTGGTCTCCTTTGCATAAATGTTCAGTCATTTAGATTTCCCTACTTCCCCCTGCTCTTCTCCAAGATGGACCCTATTGTATAAGGAGGTGGGGCTTACATGCCCTCTTGTGGGGCATGTCGTTAAAGAGGGCTCAGATCTGTGGGTTTCCTTTGGATCTTTGCTCCCCCTGCCTTTCATCTGTACAGGATGTGCCTTTGTCTGCTCCCTGCACTGGTGACTTCTGAATGGACTGCTCTGGCCTTTGGGACATCATGTTGCAGCCAACACCGAATCCACAGTTACAGCCATTTGCCAGTGGTCAAGATGTCCCTGCCCACTGCAGTCTCGACGTCCTCTCCTAGCTTGGTCATCAGGCTCTCTTCACACCTCCTTCTGGAGAACATGTGGGAACAAGTGGGCTCCATGTGCTGCCTGAGACTCAGCTCCCCCTGTCTCCCTATACCAGCGCTGCAATACTGCTCTCAATGAATGTGGTCATGGCTGGACTTCTAGACCTTCTTTGTTATGAGGCACTGTCCTGTTTTCCTTACATTGTACAGACTAGGCCCTCTGCCTTCCCTCCTTACACTCATCTACCTGGAAAACTCCAACTCTCCTTTAGGCACGGACTTTATTGATTAATTTCTTTCTGAATCATTTTGTATTTCCCCCAGAAAGTCTTGAGTCCTCTTCCTCAGTGCTCTCGTTTCATAACTCTTGTTAAAATATGTTGAAATTGGCTGTTTATGCATCCGTCTCTTCATTGCAAAGAGCAGGCTATGCCTTTTCAATTATATGTCCATGAGAACTAATAAATAATCTATGTTCACTAAATAGTTATTGAATGAAAGGATGTCCATGAGTATATATATATTCATTGGAGAGATTAATCAAGTACATGGCTTAGCTCTTGGGTGAAGTGTGAGAGCATGTTATTGGATAAAAGAGATAGATAATCTTTGGTCTAGATGTTCCAAGGGTGCTAAAGAAGATGTGCAAACTCACTACTTTGAAATTCCCTTTATATCCAGAGGTAGTCACCCAACCTGTGCTCAGATACTATCTATGAAAGAAAACTCACTATCTTTTTTAAAATAATTTTTATTGTTATGTTAATCACCATATATTACATCATTAGTTTTTGATGTAGTGTTCCATGATTCATTGTTTGTGCATACACCCAGTGCTCCACGCAGAATGTGCCCTCTTTAATACCCATCACCAGGCTAACCCATCCCCCCACCCCCCTCCCCTCTAGAACCCTCAGTTTGTTTTTCAGAGTCCATCGTCTCTCATGGTTCGTCTCCCCCTCCGACTTACTCCCCTTCACTCTTCCCCTCCTGCTATCTTCTTCTTTATTTTTTTTCTTAACATATATTGCATTATTTGTTTCAGAAGTGCAAATCCGTGATTCAGCGGTCATGTACAATTCACAGTGCTCACCATAGCACATACCCTCCCCAATGTCTATCACCCAGCCACCCAATCCCTCCCACCCCCCACCACTCCAGCAACCCTCAGTTTGTTTCCTGAGATTAAGAATTCCTCATATCAGTGAGGTCATATGATACATGTCTTTCTCTGATTGACTTATTTCACTCAGCATAACACCCTCCAGTTCCATCCACCTCATTGCAAATGGCAAGATCTCATTCCTTTTGATGGCTGCATAATATTCCATTGTGTATATATACCACTTCTTCTTTAGCCATTCATCTGTCGATGGACATCTTGGCTTTTTCCACAGTTTGGCTATTGTGGACATTGCTGCTATAAACATTGGGGTGCACGTACCCCTTCGGATCCCTACATTTGTATCTTTGGGGTAAATACCCAGTAATGCAATTGCTGGATCGTATGGTAGCTCTATTTTCAACTGTTTGAGGAGCCCCCATACTATTTTCCAGAGTGGTTGCACCAGCTTGCATTCCCACCAACAGTGTAGGAAAGTTCCCCTTTTTCTACATCCCCGCCAACATCTGTCGTTTCCTGACTTGTTAATTTTAGCCATTCTGACGGGTGTGAGGTGGTATCTCATTGAGGTTTTGATTTGGATTTCCCTGATGCCGAGCGATGTTGAGCACTTTTTCATGTGTCTCTTGGCCATTTGGATGTCTTCTTTGGAAAAATGTCTGTTCCTGTCTTCTGCCCATTTCTTGATTGGATTATTTGTTCTTTGGGTGTTGAGTTGGATAAGTTCTTTATAGATTTTGGATACTAGCCCTTTATCTGATATGTCATTTGCAAATATTTTCTCCCATTCTGTCGGTTGTCTTTTGGTTTTGTGGACTGTTTCTTTTGCTGTGCAAAAGCTTTTTATCTTGATGAAATCCCAATAGTTCATTTTTGCCCTTGATTCCCTTACCTTTGGCGATGTTTCTAGGAAGAAGTTGCTGTGGCTGAGGTGGAAGAGGTTGCTGCCTGTGTTCTCCTTTAGGATTTTGATGGACTCCTGTCTCACGTTTAGGTCTTTCAACCATTTGGAGTCTATTTTTGTGTGTGGTGTAAGGAAATGGTCCAGTTTCATTCTTCTGCATGTGGCTGTCCAATTTTCCCAACACCATTTGTTGAAGAGACTGTCTTTTTTCCATTGGACATTCTTTCCTGCTTCGTCAAAGATGAGTTGACCATAGAGTTGAGGGTCCATTTCTAGGCTCTCTATTCTGTTCCATTGATCTATGTGTCTGTTTTTGTGCCAGTACCATACTGTTTTGATGATGACAGCTTTGTAAAAGAGCTGGAAGTCCGGAATTGTGATGCCGCCAGCTTTGCTTTTCTTTTTCAAGATTCCTCTAGCTATTCGGGGTCTCTTCTGGTTCCATACAAATTTTAGGATTATTTGTTCCATTTCTTTGAAAAAGGTGGATGGCATTTTGATGGGGATTGCATTGAATGTGTAGATTGCTCTAGGTAGCACTGACATCTTCACAATGTTTGTTCTTCCAATCCATGAGCATGGAACGTTTTTCCATTTTTTTGTGCCTTCTTCAATTTCTTTCATGAGTATTTTATAGTTTTCTGAGTACAGATCCTTTGCCTCTTTGGTTAAATTTATTCCTAGGTATCTTATGCTTTTGGGTGCAATTGTAAATGGGATCGACTCCTTGATTTGTCTCTCTTCTGTCTTGTTGTTGGTGTATAGGAATGACACTGATTTCTGTGCATTGATTTTATATACTGCTACTTCACTGAATTCCTGTATGAGTTCTAGCAGTTTTGGAGTGGAGTCTTTTGGGTTTTTCACATACAGTATCATATCTGCAAAGAGTGAGAGTTTGACTTCCTCTTTGCCAATTTGGATGCCTTTGATTTCTTTTTGTTGTCTGATTGCTGTGGCTAGGACTTCTAATACTATGTTGAATAGCAGTGGTGAGAGTGGACATCCCTGCCACGTTCCTGACCTTAGAGGAAAAGCTCTTAGCTTTTCCCCATTGAGAATGATATTCACTGTAGGTTTTTCATAGATGGCTTTTATGATATTGACGTATGTACCCTCTATCCCTATACTCTGAAGAGTTTTGATCAAGAAAGGATGCTTTACTTTGTCAAATGCTTTTTCTGCATCTATTGAGAGGATCATATGATTCTTGTTCTTTCTTTTGTTAATGTATTGTATCATGTTGATTGATTTGCAGATGTTGAACCAGCCTTGCAGCCCAGGGATAAATCCCACTTGGTCATGGTGAATAATCCTTTTAATGTACTGTTGGATCCTACTGGCTAGTATTTTGGTGAGAATTTTTGCATCCATGTTCATCAAGGATATTGGTCTGTAATTCTCCTTTTTGATGGGGTCTTTGTCTGGTTTTGGGATCAAGGTAATGGTGGCCTCATAAAATGAGTTTGGAAGTTTTCCTTCCATTTCTATTTTTTGAAACAGTTTCAGGAGGATAGGTATTAATTCTTCTTTAAATGTCTGATAGAATTCCCCGGGGAAGCCATCTGGCCCTGGGCTTTTGTTTGTTGGGAGATTTTTGATGACTGCTTCAAATTCCTTAGTGGCTATAGGTCTATTCAGGTTTTCTATTTCTTCCTGCTTCAATTTTGGTAGTTGATACATCTCTAGGAATGCACCCATTTCTTCCAGGTTATCTAATTTGCTGGCACAGAGTTGCTCATAATATGTTCTTATAATTGTTTGTATTTCTTTGGTGTTGGTTGTGATCTCTCCTCTTTCATTCATGATTTTGTTGATTTGGGTCATTTCTCTTTTCTTTTGGATAAGTCTGGCCAGGGGTTTATCAATCTTGTTAATTCTTTCAAAGAACCAGCTCCTAGTTTCGTTGATCTGTTCTACTGTTCTTTGGTTTCTATTTCATTGATTTCTGCTCTGATCTTATTTCTCTTCTCCTGCTGGGTTTAGGCTTTCTTTGCTGTTCTTTCTCTAGCTCCTTTAGGTGTAGGGTTAGGTTGTGTATTTGAGACCTTTCTTGTTTCTTGAGAAAGGCTTGTATTGCTATATACTTTCCTCTCAGAACTGCCTTTGCTGTATCCCAAAGATCTTGAAGAGTTGTGTTTTCATTTTCATTGGTTTCCATGAATTTTTTTAATTCTTCTTTAATTTCCTGGTTGACCCATTCATTCTTTAGTAGGATGCTCTTTAGCCTCCATGTATTTGAGTTCTTTTCGACTTTCCTCTTGTGATTGAGTTCTAGTTTCAAAGCATTGTGGTCTGAAAAGATGCAGGGAATAATCCCAATCTTTTGGTACCGGTTGAGACCTGATTGTGACCCAGGATGTGATCAATTCTGGAGAATGTTCCATGGGCACTAGAGAAGAATATGTATTCCGTTGCTTTGGGATGGAATGTTCTGAATATGTCTGTGAAGTCCATTTGGTCTAGTGTTTCATTTAAAGTCTTTATTTCCTTGTTGATCTTTTGCTTAGAGGATCTGTCCATTTCAGTCAGGGGGGTGTTAAAGTCCCCCACTATTATTGTATTGTTGTCAATGTGTTTCTTTGCTTTTGTTATTAATTGCCTTATATAACTGGCTGCTCCCACGTTAGGGGCATAGATATTTACAATTGTTAGATCTTCTTGTTGGATAGACCCTTTAAGTAGGATATAGTGTCCTTCTTCATCTCTTATTACAGTCTTTGTTTTAAAATCTAATTTGTCTGATATAAGGATTGCCACACCAGCTTTTTTTGGTGTCCATTAGCATGGTAAATGGTTTTCCACCCCCTCACTTTCAATCTGGGGGTGTCTTTGGGTCTAAAATGAGTCTCTTGCAGACAGCATATTGATGGGTCTTGTTTTTTAATCCAATCTGATAGCCTGTGTCTTTTGATTGGGGCATTGAGCCCATTTACATTCAGGGTAACTATTGAAAGGTATGAATTTAGTGCCACTGTATTCCCTATAAAGTGACTGTTACTGTATATTGTCTGTGCTCCTTTCTGATCTACGCTGCTTTTAGGCTCTCTCTTTGCTTAGAGGACCTCTTTCAATATTTCTTGTAGGGCAGGTTTTGTGTTTGCAAATTCCTTTAGTTTTTGTTTGTCCTGGAAGCTTTTTATCTCTCCTTCTATTTTCAATGACAGCCTAGCTGGATATAGTATTCTTGGCTGCATATTTTTCTCATTTAGTGCTCTGAAGATATCATGCCAGTCCTTTCTGGCCTGCCAGGTCTCTGTGGATAGGTCTGTTGCCAATCTAATGTTTCTACCATTGTAGGCTACAGATCTCTTCTCCCAAGCTGTTTTCAGGATTTTCTCTTTGTCTCTGAGACTCGTAAGTTTTACTATTAGATGTCGGGGTGTTGACCTATTTTTATTGATTTTGAGAGGGGTTCTCTGTGCCTCCTGGATTTTGATGCCTGTTTCCTTCCCCACATTAGGGAAGTTCTCTGCTATTATTTGCTCCAATATACCTTCTGCCCCTCTCTCTCTTTCTTCCTCTTCTGGGATCCCAATTATTCTAATGTTTTGTCTTATCGTATTGCTTATCTCTAGAATTCTGCCCTCGTGATCCTGTAGTTGTTTATCTCTCTTTTTCTCAGCCTCTTTATTTTCCATCATCTGGTCTTCTATATCGCTGATTCTTTCTTCTGCCTCATTTATCCTAGCAGTTAGTGCCCCCATTTTTTATTGCACCTCATTAATAGCCTTTTTGATTTCGACTTGGTTAGATTTTAGTTCTTTTATTTCTCCAGAAAGGGTTTCTCTAATAACTTCCACACTTTTTTCAAGCCCAGCTAGTATCTTTAAAGTCATGATTCTGAACTCTAGGTCCCTGGCAGATGGTACTACCTCTTGTTCTTTTTGCTGAGGTGATTTTTTTCGTCTTGTCATTTTGTCCAGAGGAGAACAGATGAATGAGAGAACAGAATGCTAACAGGTTAACAACGTCCCCAGCAAATATACTCTATACAAATCAGAAAAGACCTGAAACCAGGGGACAAGAAAGGGAAAGAAAGAAGAGGAAAAAAAAAAAAGGAAAAAGAAAAAGATAAAAACAAACAAAAACAGAACAAAACAAAAACAGAATATGATCAAATATGTTCAGGCTAGTGCATAGATCAGTGCCACACACTAGCTTTTGGGCATATTTTGGTCTGTTAGAAGAAAGTGCCTGCTAAAATTTTAAAGAAAGAAAGACTTATATATGTACAAAATAAGGGTTGATACAATGAAGGGATGGCAGATGACTGTAAAGATGAAAATTATAAAAGATTTTATAGAAGGAATTGATAAGATAAGAAGTTGTTTTTAAAAAGAAAGAAGAAGATTTAAAAAGAAAAAGAAAAAAGAAAAAAAGGAAAAAAAAGGGAGAGAATGTGATCAGGCAGGAGTCTAGAACAAAGCCATACACTAGTGATTTAGGGTATATTTTGATCTGTTAGAAGAAATTGTATCTCAAAATTTTAAAGAGAGAACAACTTATATATATATGCCAAAAATAAGGGTAACTACTACTATAAAGGGATAAAAATATGACTCTAAAAATGAAAAATAAAAAGTTTTTTTTAAAAAAGGGATTGATAAGATGTTGTTTGAAAAAGGGAGAAAGAAAAATTAAAAAAAAAAGTTAAAAAAATTAACTTTGAAAAACTAATGAATTATGGTAAAAAAGCCATGAATTCTATGTGCAGTATTTCTCTAGCGCTGGAGTTCTCCCGTTCTTCTTGGTCGGTAAACTTGGTCTTGGCTTGCTGGCTATTCGTGCTGATCTTCTGGGGGAGGGGCCTGTTGCCGTGGTTCCCAAATGTCTTTGCCAGAGGCTGAATTGCCCCGCCCTTGTGTGTCCTGGCTAAGCAAGCTGCTCGGGCTTGCTCTCAGGAGCTTTTTTTCCCTGCAAGCTCTCAGTACAGCTTTGGAGGACCAGAGTGAAAATGGTGGCCTCCCAATCTCCTCCCGGAGGAGCTGAGAACTCGGGGCCCCGCTCCTCAGTGCGTCCCCAGAGAAAAGCAGTTACTCCCGTCTCCCCGGTCTCCGGCCGCACTCCGTGCTCACCCGGCCTGTGATCGAGCGTTTCTATCTCTGGCACCCGACCCTGTGTGGAGTCTCCAAACCCAGCAGATCCCTGCAGTGCGCTCCCGCGCCGCTCCTCCCAGGGGAGGAAGGGGAGTCTCCCCGGCTCTGCTGCTTGTTGGGTCCCTGCTGGAGGGGCAGTGGCCTGACTGGGTCGCGGATCACAGTTTATGGCCACCCCGAGCTGAGAGCCCACGCCTCGGCTCTGTCTTTACAGCCGGCTTCCCCGCTCTGATACCTGGGAACTCTGCCGCACTCAGGCACCCCGGGTCTTTCTGTGACCCCGAGGGTCCTGAGACCACACTGTCCCGCGAGGGTTCCACCCCCCACTTAGCCACTGGAGCGACGTCCCTCCACGGAGCCGGCTTCCAAAAGTTCTGATTTTGTGCTCAGCGGCTCTATCACTTGCCAGAAGTGGCCGACGGAGGCCCCCTCCCCCGCTGTCTATCCTCCCGAATATCGCCTCGGATTCACTTCTCCGCACGTCCTACTTTCCAGAAAGTAGTCGCTTTTCTGTTCAGAGTGTTGTTACTCTTCTTATCTTTGATCTCCTGTTGAGTTCGTAGGTGTTCAGAATGGTTTGATCCCTATTCAGCTGAATTCCTGAGACCAGACGATATCCAGGTCTCCTACTCCTCCGCCATCTTGCTCTGCCCAGCGAAAACTCACTATCTTTTGAAAGAATTCACTTCAAATACACACAGCTTGTTAGTAAGTTATATACATGTACATGATTCTCAAATGTACATGTTCAGCACTAACATGTGTGTCCATAGCTCTAGATCTATATTTTTATTTGCCTGCCAAATATTTCCACATGGATGTCCCAAAGGCACTCAACATCCCTAAAGCAGAATTCATTAAATTTCTCCTTAAATCTTCACTTCTTGCATCTCCTTTTTCACCATCTGCTCAGATACCTGAAGTAAAAATGTCACTGTCACCTTCTCTTCTCTTTTCCTTGCCCCCTATTTGGCTGAATAGAGTTGGTGAGTCTAGGAAACAAAGAATTTAAAAATTAATGTGCTTTCTATGATATCGACAATTATCTTTAAGCTGCCCTTATAAGTCATGGTAAATAGGAATCCAAACTACTTCCAAAATAAATCAAGATGAATCCCCACTTTTTAAAAAAATGAATATTGATTTAAAAAACTCAAGGTGAGCGGGCACCTGGGTGGCTTAGTTGGCTAAGTGTCTGTCTTCAGCTCAGGGTCCTGGGATGGAGCCCTGTGTGTTGGAGCAGGGAGTCTGCTTCTCCCTCTCCCTCAGCCCCTCCCCCTGCTCATGTGCATGCACCTCTCTCCCTCTCTCAAATAAATAAATAAAATCTTTAAAAAAAAACCTCAAGGTGAGCTTAACAGTTAAAGAATATTAGCGAGGAGTTTAGTTTTAGTACTTTTATTGAATATAACAGCATAATCCTAATTATAATAATTTAACAATTCAAATCTTAAATCTTATAAGATGTCATAGATATTAGGTTCAGAGAAAATAACTGTAAAAATTTATATCTGACTGATAAGAAAGGCTTTTTTGGTGTCTTGATCCTTCCTACTAAAGCCACAAATTACATTCTGTTTCATTTTATTTTTTACTTCTCATGATTCAGTAGAAATAAAAGACAAGAAAAAAGTGTCGTTTAATTAAATCATGAGCAAAAGAGCTTAGTAATAAAGAACAAATCATTTTAAGGAAATTTAATAGATTTAATTTCTCCTTATTTCAATAAGTATTTATTTTAGCATTATTACATTTACTCACAAAATTAATTAAAACCATCTCTGATTATAAGTATTATCACAAGAATTGAAAATTGCCTGGAAATGGAATAATGTATGTCAATTAATTTCTTTGAGGAAGGTTTAGAATGATTAAAAAGGGATATTCAATAATGGACCTCCTGAAAGTATTTCTCCATTTAACTATCTTTCAACAATAAGCAAAAACTTAGACCTGTGGGAAGGATATGAAACGTCCCATGCATGACTTCCATTATCTGGTTTTATTTAGCATGCTTATTAAGAAAATGAAGAAAACTGAAATTTCCAAATGACTTAGACTCACTCAACAAATAGAAAGCCAGTAAAACTAGACAAAGGGATTCAAAGAGGTTAGCAATCAAGAGTTTCAAGTGTGAGGAGGCATGAAGCTAACTTGGATCTTACAGGGGAAATTTTCAAGAGCACACATTTAATTCAGGATCCTAGGTCTCTGATTTATAATAGTTTAAACTAAATTATCTTTCTCAATTTCTAAAGTACGTTTCTTGGGTATCTGGGGAGAAGCAAGGATAGGGAGAGAAAAGCAGTCTTCTACTTCCTCCTTTTTACTTTCTTGCCCTAGAAATTTAAAGGTATTTATATGGCTATAAAAAACTAGTTTTCATTTCCCTAATATTTCAGAAGTCTAGAAAGGAGATAGTAATTGTTGAGAACCTTAGTTAGTAGTCCAAAGGGGTAAGTGATGCCACAAGATATCCTTAGCTTGAAAGACTGGACTTAACTCCCCAAAAGGGCCCTCTTCATTCCCAGCTTTGGAAGGAGACCAAGAACTGTGTGTGCTGCATACTGACTCCCAAGCATGCCAAGCCCTTGGGTCAAACATTTCCAAATTTTCTATCAATTCCTTCTGTTTAAAACCTCTAAATATAATTTCTTTCTCATCCTTTGACATTTGAAAATTATTAACTTTTCCTTAAGGCATTCAAGCCTGTAATCAAGCTGATCATCTCCCAACACACCAGATGCTAAAGCACCAACCCCTTGCTTTCTAATTTAGTATCATGGACTTAAATGGTTTGCTAAATAGTTTAAGGCAGGTAAATAATATATGCTTTTCTTTCAAACTCCAAGCCACCAGCAATATTTGAGCCTTTTCTATGGCACTAATATTATTTTATGTTACAGTTATTTGTGTATTTGTTCACTGGATTGTAAACCTCTTTGAGGGAAATTTTCCATGCCTTATTCACTTTTGTATCTTTCTATGTCTCACATAGAATCTTACCCATAGTAGGAATTCAAGCACTTAATACATGACTTATGTGATAGAGATATGCATGTGGTAATACACAGAATGTTTGCAGATTCCAAAATACAATAAATAAATTTCAAGTACAAATCAAAAATGTTAGTTATCTAAGTACTCATCTCAGCTATACTCTTGGCAACGCCTAACAAGAGATACTGAATCTAAACCCCTGAACCTTTTTTGTTTCATCATATTCCCTTGAGGTACTTACTTTTTCCAGTTTATCTTTATTACTCCCATCAGCCTATCGCTTTCTTTTTTATACTCTTTTTGTAATTTATTTATTTATTTATTTTAGAGACAGAAAGAGAGAGTATGCTTGGGGGGAGGGGCAGAGGGAGAGGGAGAGAGAGAATCTCAAGCAGACTCCTCGCTGAGCCCAGAGCAGACATGGGGCTTGATCTCACAACCCCGGGATTATGACCTGAGCTGAAATCGAGAGTCAGATGCTTAATCGACTGAGCCACTCAGGTGCCCTCTTCTATACTCTTGCTTCTAATTCTTCTGTCGTCCTGACCTCTGTCCATGAGCACCTCTCAATGCAGCACCTGTATATGTATATGTATGTGTATACGTATATGTGTATGTGTATGTGTATGTGTATGTATACGTATACGAGGCGGGCAGAGAGGTGAGACGGGAGTTCTGTCTAGTAACATCCTATATATCTTTCTCACTATCCAAGCTTTCTTTAGATAAAGTTTCCAGAATACACTTCTTAAAGACTGATGGGAATTCCATCAAGAGAAGCAGCAAATTTTGTTCATTTTTAATTAAGTTAGCCATATTTCTTTAGTAAACATCAAACCTACTATGTCTATCCATGACTTTCCATCATCTGCAAAATAAAAACCAGACTCTTTGGCATTATTTCCCTAATTGTCCAGTTTCTCTCCTACTTCTCCCCACTTCCACTTCGTATCTAGCCACACCAAAATAATTGTGCCTAACATGTGGTTCCTTCTGCCTAGAGTACACCCTCTTTTGTTGCCTGGAGAATCCCAACTTGGTCTTCAAAATCCAGATTAGATGTCATCTCTTCTATTAATTCTCCCTTACCCTCTACCCCAGACCTACAGTGAACCTCCCACAGTACCTGAGCATCTTCCATTACGGTTTGAGCATACTGCTTTTTGTTTTTATCACCATCTTCCCCATTTAACCACAATGATAAGTTAATTAGTCTTATTTTCGTGTTTATCTCTACCTCCAGCACATAGAGAGGTCCAGGGATGTTTCTGAAGGGTAGAAGAGGACAATTGCTGCCATTCACTAATAACTGCCTAACCATGCAAACAAGTTCTGCAAACAATCTGGAAAAGAGACCCACCCATTCCTTCTTAGAGATGAAGGACAAAGCAAACCCACTAATAAATAACAGGATAGATCTTCCCCTCAGGCAAATGGACTTTTAGGAGTTGAATTTCTTACAGAAGACTAGGTAGAACTAAGTCAACAAGTACCAACATCCCTCCATTCTCTTCTGAGAACAGATTGCAAATCACAGGAAGGAAGTTGAAAAATTGGAAAATACTATTCATGAACTGGAAGAAGAAAATTTGGTGCTTATTGATCAACTATTCAACTGTAGACTTGTGGATCTCAAAATACCCAGGTGAAAGTCATTAGCATATCTAGAAAGTAGTTTGTAAACATTTGTATCTGTAAAAAGTTGTTATTTTTAAAAGATGATTTAATTTTTTAATGTTCTAGCTGGATGGCAATAGTTGCAAAGGAAGGGACTCACAAAACGGCCATGGTGAATGTCAACTGTTGGTACAGTGCAAACTTTGACTTGCTTTTTTTAACAATGCACTGTAGTCTTAATAACAAACACTTAACGGGAACATCACAACTGCTGACCTTCAAAAACCTCCAGGTCAGCAGGGAAAATGGGCATAAAAATAAAAGCATACCAGTGCAGCAAAAGATGGATGAGGTGTGGAGTTAGCCCAAAGGAGGAAGTGATCAGCTTTGTGGTAGCTTCCTGGAAGTCTTCTGGTCTTCTGGTTACCTTGTGGACTGTAACATTGTTTCCTTTGATAGTTAGTGGAAGAGTCAAACTACCAGGCAGAGAAAATAGCCTGGCATTGCAAGTCACATTTATTCCCGCACAAGAGAAACCAAATGTGTATTTTAGGTTCTCTCTTTTTCTGACCTGACAAAAGAATTCTTAACACACCAGTCTGGAGGAAAACTAGGGCCCTGGAATATGGAATTAAAATTCAGAGTGGTGATGATTATTTGGGCAAGTCATCAGAAACAAGAACTAATCCGAATAGTAGCATGTTTAGGAAGAGAAGTGAAACGGATCACACTAATTAATGCAGGGTGTACAGGTGGAAGATGGGAGACTAATGTCTCGGTCTAGGAGTTAAAGCAGAGAAATTCAATGCGGTGAAAGGGCCACAAAAAGTTCCTACCCGAGTAGTTCCTGTCACCTGTGTGGCATGGAAAAATACTGTTTGTGACATAATAGAGTATCTTTTGTTTACAAACTTCCCGATGTGTTCCAAGAAGGGTAGCTACAGGTAAGTTGTGGGGTTCCGTTTGCTGGGCCAAGAGATACAAGGATGGAGAAAGGGAGAGAGTGCAGTTGCATTACAGGCTGAAAGCCCTGTGGGGCAGGACAGACAAGGGGCCACCAGCTCCCCTGCACCATGTCCCCATGCTGCCCTGGAAAGGCAGACAGTGCAGAGGCGGCAGGCAGTTGGGCTGAAGGAATCGACTGTTGACTGGACTCCTGAATTCCCAGTCTCTTGAGCTGATGCCCTCGAGGAGTCCTAGGGGCTGCGGGCCTCACTGTCCCCCCAGTAGGCGACGCGCTCTTGCCAGCCCTCTCCTCTCTGACCAGTCTGCGGCTCCAGGCTCCTGTGCTCCAGCTGCTGCCGCTGCCTCTTAACCCACAGGTCTGATCTCTGCGGCCACTGCTGGCACGGGGCTCACAACCGCGGCTCTACTTGCCTCCACTGTCGTCCTTCCTTCGTTTCTGAACAGGCCCAACCTTAGGAAGGAGCTACCCTCCCAACTGCCAACCCCACTTGCCGCTTTGGTGGGCTCAGTCCGTGGTATCTGGTTTGGTGCTGCCACGGATGGGAATGACTAGTTATACAAAGGGGAATCCTCTAGGGTGCCTGGGTGGCTCAGTCGTTAAGCGTCTGCCTTTGGCTCAGGTCATGATCCCAGGGTCCTGGAATCAAGCCCTGCACCGGGCTCCTTGCTCAGCAGGAAGCCTGCTTCTCCTTCTCCCATTCCCACCCCCTGCCCCTGCTTGTGTTCAGTCTCTCACTGTCTCTCTCTGTCAAATAAATAAATAAAATCTTTAAAAAAATTTAGAAAAAAAACAAAGGGGAATCCTTTCACTGGCCAGAGAGAACTTGGCAGTGACCGGCAAGGAGATGAGAAAATTTTAATGGAGGTTTTCGTGAAGTTGTTTCATGTTTAACCCCTAGCCCCCCCCAAAAAATCTTCAGTAATACTGTATTCATCAGTGCCTTGTGGGTTGGTTTTTCTTTAGTGAGACACCTGAGTGTTTAGTCTTGCTTCCGAGTTGGGAGAGATGAGTTCAAAAGCTGATCAAGCAAAAAGAAAGCATGGGCAATGTTCATGAGAACCGGGTTAGGAACCCCTGTATATGCTTCCACAACACCCTAATCTTTTCTTTCATGACCAGCATTTATCACACTCATGATTACTTATTTAATGTCTCCTTCCTTGCTAGATTATAAATTCCTTGAGGCAAGTATTTAGGAAATTTTAGAAAGATCTGCATAAAGCAACAGAAATGTGTAAACCCTCAATTATCTGTTAACTACTTCTCCAGAAGGATAACTTTGGGTGTATTCAGGAGCTTTGACTATAAGCCATTTTCAAGTCAAAGAAATATAGTACATATTGCATATTTTATGGCAACTTCCCTTTTCACATTTCTGTTGAGAACTCAGTCTCATAAAATACTAGAAAGGGGTGAGAATAGATACAAACTGTGGCCAAAGGACATAAAAAAGCTGTTTTCCTATTTGGCTGAAGAATGGGGTATTTTAGCTAATAGAGTTACTACCTTTCCCATTCAATGCTCCCCAGACTTCTCCCTTCACAACTCACATAGAACATCATAGTACCTGTTAGACACAGGACATGAGGTGAATGTCCACAGGGGACTGCCCAGGGACCCCGGCACCACAGAACGGAGGTTACACGGACCAACACCTACAAATCTAACACTAACTTCATAAAATAATATTCTTTAAGTATTTTCCATATCATCAAGTGTTGTTGCCCTATGGTGGTACAAAAGTGACAATAAATTAATGGTTAAAAGAGAATCCAGATTTATGAAGTGTATGACATTTAGTACGATCATAATAATTCAAAATGGAAAAACCAGGAAAGAAGAGAATTCTAAGACCTCAGACATGTCTACCTGCAGACCAGAGCTACATGTGAAAGTGACCTTCACTGAGTTGAAACTTAAGAAGCTTTTACAAACATAAATATTGTGTGCAGTTATATGATTTGCTGGAGACTTAAGCATTTTGAATAATATTTTACTCATGTTCTTTAAATAAATGACAACCTGTAATCCAGGGGCTTCACTCTGATTGCTGAGCTGCTAAGCATGGGGGGTGGTTTGAATATCTGCAAGAGTCCGATTCATGCTGTCTTCAGGCAAACTTCATGGAAAAGCTATAGGGAGCTTCCAAGACATCGTATATTCTGGCTGAAAGTTCCATGGGTGCTGAAAAGCAGAGCACAGGCTTACATGCATGCACTGAGAGCTGTGTTGGCAGACACCCACGTAACCAGGCCTGTGACTGAAACCTGCCCCTCAGCAACAGCTGGAACCTCCATGTCATCTGGGATTCCTGCTGCTCACCGTCTTTCTCTTTTTCTCTTCTTTTTAAAACCATCCATTCAGGCCACACCTGTTCCTCCCCTGGATTACCACAACAGCACCCTACCAGGTGTCGTGCTCACTTTCATTCCTGGTGTATTATTCTCTTATCACTCACTGCCCTTTCTCACCCCAAGCCTTTCCCTGCCAAAGAGCCCCTGGTTCTTCAAGATTCAGCTCAGGTACCATCTCCTCCTGGAAACCTTCCCTGACCTCCTAAAGCTCAATCAGGTGCTTCTTCTCTTTGTCCCCTAGCATTTCTCACACTCCCCCACTCACCATCAGGGTAGAGACCATTACCCTAAAATACTGTAAGCCTGTCTGCCACCCCACTGGGCCTCATGCTCCTCAAAGGTAGAAACTATGTCTCATTTTTCATCTATGTGTCTCCAACACCTACCAGAGAGATAGACACCAGTGAGCAGAGGGTATAATATTTGTGGACTGACAGACTGCTTTTCTCATTTGTTGTTTTTAGGCAACTATATCTTACTCAAGCTGCTGGACTGAAGGTGCCACCTGAAGTGCCTTTGGAGTTGCCAGAAATATACGAAGGTATTATTTTATTGTAATGGTGATAGGGTTTTTTAAAAAAATTTAATACTTATTGAGCATCTATTATAGACAGGTACCTCATACCCAAGAGCTATTCAGGGAATGAATACAGGCCAGCTTCTCCATATTTCTCTTCTTGCAGCTTTCTGTAGTCCTATTTTCAAATTAAAGTCACCATGTTTCACAGTGAACTACATAAATACTGGTGGGGAGGGATGGGGTGCTGTCTACACTGGTGTGTTTTTGGTTCCAGTTCAGTCAACCAACCAAAATACCAACATGCACATAAGTTACCATATGATTACCAAAAGCTATCTGTTAACAGAAGGGAATACAACTTAGATAGAGATTCTAAACATGGGACTCACTCTCACCTTAATACATAGATCCTATATTTCTCAAAGCTCTTTCAAATTAAAAGTGTCACAAAGTGTGTATTTTCATTTTTATGTCCCCAAATAACCAGTTTCTTTGTATTCATCCCAACATTGCAACCTGCAGAAGTAAAAGGTAGAGACATCACAAGCTCATCAGTGGAGAGCAGTGCTTTATATCTCAGTCACGAGCATGGTATTGGATATGCCAAGCAACTGAAGACAGATGAAGAAAACGACTCATGTGTAGACTTTGGGACCTCTGATACGAAATACTTACTATATGAGGATGAGCAGGATTTCAAGGTAAGATTCATGAAAAAAATTTTCAGTACTAAGAGAATGCCGTTTTATTAATTAATGGAGAAAATTAACCTAAAACATGGATACTGAAAAATTCTATTTGCACTTATTAGTAAAATTTGCCCACCATTCATATCTCTCATTAGATAGAATTTTCACTTCTACCCTTGTGCTATTTGCTACATATATTCATTAACAGAGTTACATTCCTAGTATACCATGTAAGTTATCTAATGCTATATAACAAATTACCTCCAAACTTAGTGGCTTATAACAATTGTCATTTATTCTCTTTCATGGCTTCTGTTGGTTAGGAATTTGGGAAGGGCTCCAATGGACAGTGCTCACTTGGGCCCTCAGGCAGTTGCAGTCATATGTCTTATGTCAGCAGGGGCAACAGTCATCTGAAGGCTTGATTGGGGCAGGAGGATCAACTTCCAAGGTGGCTCACTCATGGTTGGCAAGTTAATGCTGGCTAAGCTGGGAGCCTCTATTCTTCACATGGGCTTCTCCATGGGTTGCCTTTATTGTTTCTGTTATGGTGTCTGCCTTCTCCCAGAACAAGCAATACCAGAGACCATGGTGAAAGCTGCAATATTTTATGTGACTTAGATTTGGAAATCATACACCATCCCTTCCCTCATATTCTATTGGTTGATGTAGTTACAAAGTTCCACCCAAGGGGAGGGAATGTAGCTCCTGCATCTGGAAGAGGAAGGAGCACCACATTGTAGGAAAGGCACGTGGGACAGGATATCTATTAGTGTGGCCATCTTTGGAAAGTACAAACTGCCACATACAACATATTAGGTGAAAACTGGAGTATCAAAGCTTTTTAATTTCAAAACCTTTTTGGTACACTCCAATTACTCCCATATCCACCCCTTGACATTTTCATTCTTGGTACTACCAATAACTTTAAAAATTCTCCTAGAACTTAAAGTCTGGTAGGAGAAAGAGTGCTGTATGAAAACAGAAGAAACTGAAAAAATCAATAAAAGCCATTTTAGATAACCACAACGCAGTCCTGCTAACATCAAGTGACAATTTAAAGACTAAAGTTCTAGTCTCTATGGCATTCAAACACCCCCATGGGGGTCTTGAAATCATGACACTTGGTATGTTATCATGACCTCAGGCTAGTGGACAGTTGTCTACAAAATTCCCAAATCATATACCATTTGGGTGAATGAAAGACCTTCTTACTTTCCATGGAGATTTTTGATGGTGGAAATGGCATTGTGTATGCTATGGACTGAACTGGATCCCCATCCCCACTCCCACCCCCACCAAATTCACATGTTGAAACCCTAACACCCAATCTAGAGATATGGTCTTTAGGAGGTAATTAAGGTTAAATGAGGCCAAAACGATGGAGCCCCAATCTGATAGGACTGTGGCTTTTAAGAAGAGGCTCTGTCTTGTAAGGACACAGCAAGAAGGCAACCATCTGCAAGCCAGAAGGAGAACTCTTACCAGAATTCAACCATGTTGACACCCTGATCTTGAATTTCCCAGTCTCCAGACTATGAGAACTAAATGTCTGCTGTGTAAGCCAGTTGGTCTATGATATTTTGTCATGACAGCTTGAGCAGACTCTGAAATATGTTGGAGACATCCATCAATTTGTTTTTCTCCTATCTTACATTTATTGTAGCTCTATAATTACATATTTTAAAAACACAATAAATACAACTATATGCATTTTTGAGAAATAAAACAATGCCTTCCTTTTTCATTCTGTGATTTTCCTATATTCTAATAAATGTTTCTTGAAAATCCCACAACATGTCAGGTACTTGTTAGATGTTTGGGAATTTATGGGGAGAACAGGAAGAAATGAAGTTTCAAAGATGCCTATATGGCAGGCCCTCCCCTCAAATTGTTTACATGGTAGAAGACAGATTAGAAAATCACTAATTACTGTACAAGAGGAATGTAGCACCTGTATCTGTCTCCCTGACCAGTCGGTCTGTGACCTTATCATTGCACCTTAGCACTTGGTACAGGGCCTGGTACAAAGTGGGCACTCAGGAAAGGTTTGCTGAAATGTTGAAGGAATTCAAAAGAGGAGAGTTATGGCTTAAGGAGGCTTCTAAGAGGAAGGCATGCTGGGTAGGGCCTGAGCTATTTCAACCCAGTATTGAGTTGGCTGGTATTTCATGTAAATTAGATTTCTAATTCCATTTTGCTGATATCTTAAACTATAGTTAGCTTGGCAGAATATGGTCACTTTTACCTATACAGTAGCCAATGGTCCTGTGAAAAGTGAAAAATTCATGGAGAATTTGCTTAATATTAGAATATATATAGTCAAAGTGATGTTTACAAATCCTTCCCATTGTTCTTGAATAATATAGGAAGCTCTGCTGTGGTTATATCCTGGCCAGCAGAGGGCTACATATATACAGCCAACACTTTCTTCTACCAATTAAAGACTTTGAGAGAATGTATTTCCCCACTCTAATTGGTGACCCCCGCCCAACTCCCGAAAAGACAAGCCTGTCGGCCTTGCTGCCTGCTCTTTGGGAGATCTTGCCTACCATGCCCCATTGGGTATATAAACATAATTCACATGTTATTCAGGCAATTAAGAGGACAGTGAAATCTGTCAGATAAAGGCCAACGATAATAAAGGAAACCTAACTATTAAGACTGATAACTTGTTGGATAACCTCTCCTATTCTTTCATGTGTCTGTTCAACATAGGATTATGTAAACCTGGGTCCCTTGCAAGTGAAGCTCATGAGTGTGGAGAGCAAGAAAATGCCCATTCATTTTCAAGAGAAAGAAATTCCAATCAAATCCTATGAAGATGTCAAGAGCCCAGAAAGCCACATCACATATAAAATGATGAAGTCTTTTCTCTAAGACCAAATGCTGCAAAGTAAAAATAACTTTTCCTTATAAATGTTCATTGGGAACTGAACTGTATTATTTGCCCATTTTATTTACACTTTGGTTTGTTTTTAAACCAGTTGTTATTTCTAAGGTCATAATGACATTTAAAATCAAAGTTCCAAGTATTCAGCTGTTCATTTCCCTGCATGACAAAAATGGGAGTATACTTTATATTTCCATATCCAAGTATTCAGAAAAATGATAATGGGCCCAAGGTGAGTTTCCTTACCACTTAAAATCTGCTGCTTCATCTATTGTTCCAATATGAAACAGTTCAGTTAGAAGCTTTCTAAGACAAATTCAGAGACTTTATAGCACTGACAACACAGCTTTGCCTCTGAGAGTGCTGAATGATAAGACAGCCAGTCCACAATTCAAGCCTATTCTTCTTTAACCTAACACTATTTATAATAAATATAAAACACTTTAGAAATAAATTAATTTGAGAGTGGTAATTTATTATATAAAAATATTCCAAGAGTGAGATCCTTCTCCTCTCAGTTCTGCTAAGTCTAAACTGCTGGGGGCACCTGGGTGGTTCAGTTGGTTAAGTGGCAGACTCATGATTTCGGCTCAGGTCATGATCTCAGGGTCCTGTGAGAGAGCCCCATGTGGAGCCCTGTGTGGAGTGCCGTGTCCAGCCCCACATCAAGCCCCACATCGAGCTATGCGTTGGGCTCCAGGCTTGGTAGGGAGTCAGCTTGGGATTCTCTCTCTCCCTCTCCCTCTGCCCCTCAACCCTCTCTCTCTAATAAAAAAAAAAGTCCAAACTGCTGAGTCCCCATTCAAGACCATTACCACTTCCCTCTTACAAGTGCCACAAGCCAAGGACTATGACTGTGCCTGAATTTGACATCAACCTTCCATTTTAAAGCTACATTTACTTATAATGCTTTCTACAAGGAACATCTTTTAAATATAAGGCCAAAGATAAAGAGAAAAGCAACAAAGCCAAAAGCCAGTTTGTAGGGTTAATTAAAGTTGATAACCCCTAGTAAAACTAATCAAAAAAGAAAACAAAAAACAAGTGAAAAAGGAAATATCACTACAGATTTTACTAACATTATGAAAAGTATCGTAAGAGGAAATTAAAGGAAAAAACTTTCTCAATAGAATTGACAACTTTGATGAAATGGAAACATTTCTTAAAAAACATTTCTTTCAGGAGGAAACAAAAATTCTGAATAGTCCCCAATCTATAAAAAAAGATCTAATCTGTACTTAAAATTTTCCCACAAGGAAAATTTCAAACCAAGATGGCTTGCTTTACTGGTAAATTTCTCCAAAGATTTCAAAAAGATGTAGTAGCAAACATACACAAACTCATTCAAAGAACAGAGAAAAAAGAAACACTTCCAAATCATCCCATGAGGCCAATATAATCCTAACACCAAAACCTGGCAAGTCATTACAAGAAAAGAGAATTACAGGCCAATATCTTCATGAATATAGATGCAAAATCTCCACAAAATATTAGCTTATTGAATCCAGTTATACATATTTCATGAATAAAGAATGCAAGGTTGGTTTAACATTCAGAAATCAGAGTGGAAACACAAACAGAACCAGTGTATTAAATCAATGTCAATATCCTGCTTGTGATATTGTACTATAATTTTGAAAAATTACATAAATTGGATAGAGAGTACATGTTATCTGTTCATATTATCTTTTTTTTAAATTAACATATAATGTATTATTTGTTTCAGGGGTACAGGTGATTGATCCACTCTTACACAATTCACAGCACTCACCATAGCACATACCCTCCCCAATGTCCATCATCCTGCCACCCCATCCCTCCCACCCCCCACTCCACTCCAGCAACCCTCAGGTTGTTTCCTGAGATTAAGAGTCTCTTACGGTTTGTCTCCCTCTCTGGTTTTGTCTTGGAAAAATGTTCCATGCTCATGGATTAGAAGAACAAATATTGTGAAAATGTCTATGCTATTTAGAACAATCTACACATTTAATGCAATCTCTATCAAAATACCATCAACTTTTTTCACAGAAATGGAACAAATAATCCTAAAATTTGAATGGAACCAGAAAAGACCCCAAATAGCCAGAGGAATGTTGAAAAAGAAAAGCAAAGCCAGTGGCATCACAATTCCGGACTTCAAGCTCTATTACAAAGCTATAATCATCAAGACAGTATGGTACTGGCACAAAAACAGACACATAGATCAATGGAACAGAACAGAGAGCCCAGAAATGGACCCTCAACTCTATGGTCAACTCATCTTGGACAAAGCAGGAAAGAATGTCCAATGGAAAAAAGCCTCTTCACCAAATGGTGTTGGGAAAATTGGACAGCCACATGCAGAAGAATGAAACTGGACCATTTCCTTACACCACACACAAAAATAGACACAAAATGGATGAAACTCCTACACGTGAGACAGGAATCCATCAAAATCCTAAAGGAGAACACAGGCAGCAACCTCTTCAACCTCAGCTGCAGCAACTTCTTCCTAGAAACATCGCCAAAGGCAAGGGAAGCAAGGGCAAAAATGAACCATTGGGACTTCATCAAGATAAAAAGCTTTTGCACAGCAAAGGAAACAGTCAACAAAACCAAAAGACAACCGACGGAGAAGATATTTGCAAATGACATAGCAGATAAAGGGCTAGCATCCAAAATCTATAAAGAACTTCTCAAACTCAACACCCAAAGAACAAATAATCCAACCAAGAAATGGGCAGAAGACATGAACAGACATTTCTGCAAAGAAGTCATATTATCTTTTTAAATTTAATTTAAATTCAATTAGCCAACATATCATTAGTTTCAGATGCAGTGTTCAATGATTCATCAGTGTGTATAACACCCAGTGCTCATCACATCACGTGCCCTCCTTAATGCCCATTACAACTGCATGTGAATTTATATCTCAAAATTTAAAAATCAAGGGTATAATGAATGGAACATAGGTAACTCATATGATCATCTCAATAGGTACAGCATTTGATAAAATTCAATACTGTGATAAAAATTCATAATAGTATGATAAAGCTCTTAGCAAACAAGGAATATCTTAAAAAAACTATAGCTAACATTGCACCTAATAGTGAAATATTAACCTTTTCCCACTGAGGTCAGGAACAAGACACATATTTTCACTATCATACTTCCATTCAACAGTATTTAATGGAACTTGAGGTTGTAGCCAGTTCAATAAAGGCAAGAAAAAGAAATTAAAAGCATAGAGATTAGAGGGGCACCTGGGTGGCTCAGTCGCTAAGCATCTGCCTTCGGCTCAGGTCATGATCCCAGGATCCTGGGATCGAGCCCTGCATTGGGCTCCTTGCTCTGTGGGAAGCCTGCTTCTCCCTCTCCCACTCCCCCTGCTTGTGTTCCCTCTCTTGCTGTGTCTCTGTCAAACAAAATCTTTAAAAAAAAAAAAAAAGCATAGCAATTAGAAAGGAAGAAGCAAACTCTACTACCTATAGATGTCAAGTTTCTGTATGTAGATAATCCAAAGTAATCTACAAACTAATAGAATTTATAAGTGAATTTTAGCAAAGGCACAGGGTACAGGTCAACAAGATCCATTGTATTTCTTTGTACTAGCAGCAAACAATTGGGAAAAATTTAAATCATTTATAATAACATCAAAAACATCAAAATCAAGAAATACGTCTAATGAAATATGAGCAAGAAGACTTCTATGTTGAAGACTGTAAAACATTGTTGAGAGAAATTAAAGAAGACTTAAACAAATGGGGAATAGAGACATACACCATCATCATGGATTGGAAGATTCAAAAGAGTTAAGATGTGAGTTCTTCGTATATCTGTAGATTCAGTGAATCTCAAGAAAAATTCCAGCAGGTTTTTGTTCATAGAAATTAATAACCTAACATTATTATGGAAATCTATAACCCAGGCAAAAGACCTATGATAGCCAAGACAATCTTGAAGAAAAACAACAGAATTAGAGAATTTGTTACCAAATTGCAAGACTTTAAATATTTAAGACAGTATGGTTTTGGTCCAAGGATAAAGAAAAAGTCCAATGGAACAGAATGAAGAGTCCAGAAACCAACCCACAAAAATCACTTGATTTCTGACAAACATGCTATTATATTTGGGGGGAGGGGAGTTTTTTTCAATTAAGAAAAAATGATGCTGAGTCAACTGTATATCTACATAGGGAAAAAATGAACCTCAACACCTATATCATACCATACACAAAAATCAATTCCAAGTGGATCAGAGACCTAAACATGGAAGGTAAAAAAATAAAGCTTCAAGTAGGAAATATAACAGAATGTCTTCATGTTCCCCTTTACATACCCAATAGATCCTTAAAGCCTATGCTTTAATTGACATCTATATCTGGTAGGTGGGTAAATGTGGATTTGGCTCCACTCCCCCAAGTCTACTGCTTCTTGTGTCACCTACTCCCTGGGGGGTGGGGAAAATGCCATAAAAATCACTAATCATAAACTGAGAAATTGAATTTCATGAAAATTATAGTCTTTTCATTAAAAGATACCATTAAGAGTCAAAAGGCAAGCCACATCCTGGGAGAATATACTTTCTATACATATATCTAACAAAGAAATATCAAAAATATATAAAGAACTTTCATAAATCAACAGGAAAAAAGACAACCATTTTAGGGAAAAATGAGCAAAAGATTTGAATAGGCACATCACAAAAGAATATATCCTAATGACTAATAAGCATAAAAGAAGATTGATATTACTCATCAGGGAAAGGCAAATTAAAACCATGAAATACAATTATACATGCATCAAAATGGCTAAAATTAAAAGTTAAAAACAGCAAATATTGACAAACAAGTCTTGTTTTTCAGCAAATATGGAGCAACTTGAACTCTCATATAATTGTTGGTGCAATCATAAATTGGCACAAACACTTTGGAATATGTTTGGCAGTATCTATTAAAGCTAAACATACATATATGTCATGATTCAGCAGTTCCACTCTTGGCTTAATACGGAATAAAAATGAGTGCTTATGTCTACCAGAAGACACAATAACAATATTCCTAGCAGCTTTCCTGATAGTAGTCAAAATCTGAAATAACCCTAAGATGCCATTTACACAAAACAGGACAGGCATACTAACCTTAATGAAAGAAGTCAGAATAGTGCTCACCCAAGGGCTCAGATGCCCAGAAGATGCTCTTTTCCAGAATAGATGGGCCCCAAGCCTGGGTGCAGCAGCAGGGGTGGGGGGTGGGGGGGCAGCCTTCAGTTGCAGCTCATCCCCCACCTTCCCCAGACTTACATTGGGCTGGGATTTGGAATGATGGGAAGGTTTTTTGTTTGTTTGTTTTTTAAAAGATTTTATTCATTCATGAGAGACAGAGGGAGGGAGGGAGAGAGAGAGCGAGAGAAGCAGAGGGAGCAGGCTCCCAAGGAGCAGGGAGCCCGATGCGGGACTCGATCCCAGGACCCTGGGATCATGACCTGAGCCGAAGGCAGACGCTTAACCATCTGAGCCACCCAGGCGCCCAGATGGGAAGGTTTTTAAGGGCCAGGGATGGATCTTTTCTACATGTTATTACTTGTAAATAAAGTCTATTTTTCTCCCCCACCCCCAAAAAATAGTGGTTACCTTTGTGGTAGGGAATGACCAGGACGGTACATGGAGGAGTTTTCCAGTGATCTTGATCTGAGTGGCAGTTAGCATGGATGGTTCACTTCATAAACATTAAGCAGGACACTTAAGATTTGTATACTTGACTGATATGTTTTATACTTTAAAAAGTTACCCCCCAAAATGTCCCCCAAATACCTATCTTCCAATCCATTCCATAAAGTGACAGAGTGGAAAGGCCATGCTTACATCTTTGCAGTGTGAACAGCAGGGAGAGTGTTTCCTGACAGGAAGGCAGAAGACTTTGTTAGGGTGGTCTTTCAGAGGTCAACAGAAACAGAAATGTCCTTGGAAAAGTTAGGAACAATATGGAGCAGATTTGCCAATTTTCTTTTTAAGAAAGAAAGGTAAACTTTTTATAGATAAGATTTATCTTTACTTTTCTCAGATAGGAAAGAAAAAAGCTTATTGCCTTTCCACTGGGACAAATCAAAGACCTTCCAGTAAACCAACAAACAGAGGCTATGTGACAGCCCACTGGTTTCAGTAGGTCAGCAGAAACTGACATTGTTTTTCTCTCACTCTTGGAAAGTTCAGACCATGAGATTATGAAAACAAGCCAGGCATAATGGTAGGATTCCAGCACTAACTTGTTAGTCGTGGCAGTTTTTACTTCACAATGTGAATCTAAATCGGAAGAAAATATCAAATGGCTAAAAGTCTTGTTTGTTGCCAAGAAGATGTCAGAGAAGAAAAGGCATCCTTTGGAAAAGGAAAGGGAAGAACGTTCTTTCCTTCTGTTAATATCACTTCTTGTGTTTAGAATTTGCAGAATGGGGGCGCCTGGGTGGCTCAGTCAGTTAAGTGGCTGCCTTCGGCTCAGGTCATGATCCCAGCGTCCTGGGATCGAGCCCCACATCAGGCTCCCGGCTCATCGAGAAGCCTGCTTCGCCCTCTGCCTGCCACTTCCCCTGCTTGTGCTCTCTCTCTCTCTCTGTCAAATAAATAACATATTAAAAAAAAAAAAGAATTTGCTGAATGGCACTGTCTCTAAAAAAATTTGCAGGTTTTCTTTAACAACCCAAATTCTAAACAGTGTAGGGTGGTAGCTTTGTGAGATGACATTACAAAGCAAATCTCAACAAATTGCTGTACCACTGGGAACTTCCTATCAGTGTTACTCACTCGAGGAGGCGTTTATCAAACAAGTCCTTCCAGCCAGGCACTGTGTGTAAGGCATCAGGGAGGCAAAATGAAATTGCCCTTTTCTTCAAGATGCTAATGGTCCAGTAAGAGAGCCTGGTGGCTCTATGAAAATTGCTTTCGCTCTTCATACCAGCAGCAAAGAAGGAAGCAAGAACGGGGGGGAGAAGGCAGGACAAGATATTCTAGGTGTGGCAGGTGGTTGTATTTAACTTGCAATATTCTATTTTTAGCACCCTTAGTGATAAGTTTGGAAAAGAAATTTAAGATGAGTTTGGAAGGATTTTATGTAGTGGTTTCAGTTTTCAGAATAACCAAGCATGTGAGTTTCATATGCTGCCATTCAAGATTTTGGGGGCAGAAGGGTAGAGACTGAGTGTCAGCAGCTTTAACCTTAGGCTGGGAAACTGCTTATTTTGGGTCAGGAATTAGATAAATTTGAAGAAATCAAGGAGATGTAACAAGATAAGGTAGAGTATGGGAAAACACATTTTGTGGAGTCAGACTGGCTACCTTCAATCTTTGGCAGACACTTAACCTCTTTTAAGCCTGGTTTCTGCTTCTATATTACATGAACCTAATTCTCACATTGCAGGATTTTATCAAGGATTCAAGGGTTAAAAAGAGGACACGTGGGGCGCCTGGGTGGCTCAGTCAGTTAAGCATCTGCCTTCAGCTCAGGTCATGATCCCAGGGTCCTGGGATCGAGTCCCACATCGGGCTCCTTGCTCAGCGGGGAGCCTGCTTCTCCCTCTGTCTTTGCCCCACCCCCCACCGCTTGTGCTCTCTCTCTCTTGCTCTTTCAAATAAACAAAATCTTCAAAAAATTTAAAAAAAATTTTTTAAAGAGGACCTATAACCTGCACATACTAGACATGCAAATGCAGTAATGACTGGCATTTGACAGGAGTCTCTGGCGGTAAGGCCCAGGATGTCTGGTTGTCTCTGTGGTGCATTCACGTGAAGGTGTAGAGAGAGAGAGAGCCTGTGTCCCATCCATCACATGCTGTGAGGCGCTGACCAGTCTCTGAGGACGGCTTTATGAAGCGGTTCATTCTGTCCTGAGCTGGCTGGGGGAGAGGCACTCAGCTGCCGCCTGGTGTGAGGGCTCTAAGAGGCCTTACCCAGGATCTGCTGATCTACCTCAGGCTGTAGGGACCAGTAGTAAATCCAATTCCAAAATTTTTACAAGTGTGGGGGAGGCAGGGCAGACACCGTGTGTCAGTGCTAACATTTTTGTTTCTTTTTGAGTCCTATAGCCAGACACTAGAGCGATTCAGGGAATGGGGAGGCCAGGGGATTTTTGTGGCAATAAAGGGCTGTTTGTTAAAGGCCTGCTTGATCCTTCCTTGTTTTATTAGAGCTCAACACAACAGTTCTCTGTATTTTTCTTGGAATAAAACTGGCTTTTGCACTAGATGCAAGGCAATGTGCCCTCAAGCAGCAGAGGCTTTCTAAATATTAGTGACTTCAACTAGATTAAGTATTTCCATTTCCTATTCTTGTGACTTTATGAGGCTCAAGTTCCCAGAAAGGCTGCTTTTTCTTTCTTTTCTTAAACTATGACTCTTTCGGTTGGTTATGTTTTCGGTCATTCTGTTCTTATGATCTGAGTAAGTGCTAAAAACCTTCAAGATGCTTTTAAAGATTCTTCACATAGAAATGTTTTCAGGTTTCCAGCAGAGTGAATGAGTTTGAAAGGGACTGCAGATTCAGATATCCTCAGATTCTTGGTAAAAAGTTTTGTCAGCATTTCCTTCCTCAAGCTGGGTGCTCAACTCACTGACCTCTTGCCTTCTTGGGTTCGGGCCATCTTTTTGCATAGCCTCAGCTATAAAAATATGCTAGGCCTTGCAACATTTCCCTCCTAAGAGGAATGAAAATGACTATGCTGGATTCCCCTCTGTATGACTAATTGAGGTCAGCAAGACATTTTTACCTTAAAGCCCTCAGACACCAAATCAGAGGGATGGCGTGCCCTGGCCTCATTTGAGCTTCTGGCCCAAGTGTGCGATTCACTTCAATCTTTGACTGTTAGAGTTCATCTTTGCATCAGTTATTTTCTCCTAGCCACTTAAAAAGCGACTTCTGTGACTTTTGTGCTATATATAAAACTGTCAACGTGGACTACTGCTGGGCCTAAAATCTGGGGGGAAGGTGCACATTTCCAACACATCTGCTAACACATACTGAGCACTAGCAGTTTGGATTTGCTTATTTTTCATTTTTAAGCATTTGACACTTTTTAAATTTAATTTCTTTGAACTATTTCCATTCTAAAACTATAAGCTATAATTCTTCTTTTAGTATATCTCAGATCTCAACTTACAGTATGTGGCATGGGAAGATTTTAAAGTCATTGATCAGAAAAAGGCTCAGGGCACCTGGATGGCTCAGTCATTAAGCATCTGCCTTTGGCTCAGGTCATGATCCCAGGGTCCTGGGATCGAGCCCCACATCGGGCTCCCTGCTCCGTGGGAAGCCTGCTTCTCCCTCTCCCACTCCCCTTGCTTGTGTTCCTTCTCTTGCTTTATCACTCTCTGTCAAATAAATAAATAAAATCTTTAAAAAAAAGAAAAAGGCTCAAGAAGTTAGCAATTCTTTTAATAAAAATTGTATGACTATGATAGTGCCTGCTAGTATGCCTTCAAATCTCTTGTCCCCCTCCCACTATAATAACGCATTGATTTAGCCATTTTTAGCTCAGTACATGATCACCAAAGTTAAAGACTACTTGCCACACTCCCTTGCAGCCACATGACAAAGTTCTGGCCAATGGAATGTGAGAAACTGCACACAATTTCTGGGTGTCTTCCTCCCCTTTCTCCCCACGTCTTCCATCCTGCTGCAGTGGATTATAAGATGCAAGGAGCGGCCTTAAGGGCTATGGAGCAGTAAGACACCTACCTATACCTGACCTGCCAGTCCAGTAAGCAAAGCGGCTATGCCGGCTCAGACTTCTCCATGAGAGAGAAAATAAATTTGTCCTGTGTCAGTCATTGTTTGTGTGAATCTTCTGTGATACACAAGCCAACTCTAATCCTAATACAGGGACAAACGTGAATATTTACCTCTCAAGAAGTCAGTGTTTCCAATAGGAAAACATAGTCTCTAAAACACTTAAGCAAAACTTCGGTATTTATGTTTTGTTAAAAAAAAGTGGCAGGAGGTGGCTCCAATGACTTTAGAAAATATTCTGCTTTATCTGAGGGCATCTAAAGCTGCTGACCTAAGCACGCTCAAATGAGTGGGGCTGGCTGTTTTCAAAAATGTGTGTGTCACACCAGACTCTAGATTTACTTCAGCTGCCGTAGAACCAAGGACTCCTGCTTGTGTGAGGACGTGCGGGGTTAGAGGTTCGGGGTTTTGCTTTGGAATCAGCTCCTGCTACCTCCAGCAGAGCAGTGGGCTGACATCAGCACAATGCAAACAGGGCAGGGTGAACAAACCCAAACACTGACGTTTTAAAAGCCTCTTCAGTAATACTAACAATAGCAAACACTTAAATGTGCTTATTATATGCACTTCACATATATTAACCTAGTCAATCCTTCTATAATCCTATGTGATGGGTCTACAATTATTCTCACTTTACCAACAAGAAACAGAGGGAAATTTAGTAAATTTCCCAAAGTCCCCCAGCTAGTAAGTCAGAAGTTACAGATTTTTACCCTCAAAACATCCAGGCTCTTGACCACAAGCTATTCTGTATCCCAGTTAAGTGTATTGAAACTTTATCACAGGATGTTCTAAATGCCTCCATTTATTAATCCGTCAGCTACAACAGTCCTTTGAGGTAGGCATCATTATGCCATTTTACTTACAGATGAAGACACTGAGGCACAGGCAGAGTATATAAGCCATCCAAACTCAGCTTTACACCTACACATGGCTGCAGGGTCCCCACTGTTCCCACTGTGCTGCGCTGTCTCATCAAGCAGCAGGGGCCTCACTCAGTGGCAGAAATGCTCTCAGAAGGGAAGAATGCTCTTCATCGACAAATCTCATGCAAACTGTCCTCTGTATATGTTCCTACCCCAGGCTCTTTCCTCATTTACCCCGTCTCATCTCCAGTCCTGACCACTCAGCATTTCTCTTGCTCCCACTGATTTTGCTGCTTAGCTCATTGTCTCACTCTCTTTTTTAACGTCCTTAACTTCTACTCTAAGGAATTAACATCTCTAGTGCATCCTCTTTTATCTTTGAGGTATAACTGACAACATTTAAAACTAAAGTATAAGATGTGATAATTTGATATATATTTTCTTTGTGACCGGATTCCTCCCACAGTTATACACACATCCCTCACCTCACATATTTACCTTTTTGTCGGCGGCGGGGGAGAACATTTGAGTCCTATTCTCTTAGCAAATTTCGATTATATGAGACAGTGTTATCAACTACAGTCACCATGTTATACATTAGATCCTCAGACCTTATTCTTCTTGTAACTTAAAGTTTGCACCTTTTTACCAACCTCTCATTTCCTCCATCCAATTTTGTTTCTATTATTTTTCTCTTCTGTTTCTATGGACTCCCCCCGACACACACTTTTTTTTGGAATCCACATGTAAGTGAGACCATGCAGTATTAGCTTTTGTCTGGCTTTTTTCACTTAGCATCCATGTTGTCATAAATGACAGAATTTCCTTCATTTTTAAGAATAAGTAATATTCAACTGTGTATATATACTATAATTTTTAAATCAATTCACCTGCTGATGGACACTCAGGTTGCTTCCATTCCTTGGCTGTAGTGAATAATGCTGCAGCGAACAGGAGAGTAAGGTATTACTTCAAGATAATGGTTTTGTTACCTGCAGATATACACCCAAAAGTGGGATTGCTGGATCCTAGGATAGCTCTACTTTTAATTTCCTGAGGAAACTCCACTGTTTTCCATAGTGACTATACTAGTTTACATTCCCACCAACAGCACACAGGGTTCCCTCCTTCCCCACATCCTCACCAGCATGTTAGCTCCTGTCCTTTTGAAAATAGTTAATCTCCAGCTCTGTTCTTTTCCTGGTTTCCATTAATCCTTTACTAGGCCTTAAAAATGGAGATATTCTCTGGAGACTCATCACTGAACTTCCCCTTACTTCACGGTTGTTTCTTTGGTAATCTCAATCACTTGTGATGGGTATTCTTCCACATAACTATTTTCCATACTTCGGATTAATTTCTTCAGATTTGCAGAAGTGGAACTACAAAGCAAAGTATAAAAGCATTTTTATGACTTTCTGAAAGGGCTGTCCAATTCACAATGCCCCTAAAAATGAACAGAGATGCTAGTTCTTCCCTACCAGGAGTGACAGTACTCAAACAGGCAAAATAGGTAAAAAATATAGAGACGAAGGGGCAGGGAACTCCAGAATTCTATTAAGAGACTGTAAAGAGAAAAAGCTAGTCTGAGCAGAAGTTTCAAGAATGGAGGTATGAGAAAGGTTGGAACTATTATAGGCCCTGACTACATGGTGACCACTGAGCCACAAAGGTACACTGAAGGATTGCAGCAAAGTGCAGGGTTGAAGGGGAGCGCTGCAGCCAATCAGACATACGAATCCCCCATGTGATGGATCACCCACGCTACATTTGGGGAGAAAATTACCAAGTGTAGAAACTTTGTGAAACATGTATGTTAAGGCTTGCAGTCAAGAAACTATGTCTGAGAAGCTGCTTGATAAATGTGAAACTAAAAATGCCTTGTGGGTCTCTAGTTTCCCTTAACGTGGGACAAGGAAACTGGAGAGTTCCACTTACCTCCTAAATCTTCTAGGACAGTAAAACTCATGTTGATGAATGTAAAGCCCTCTTCTCTGTTGGGTGATTGGTAGAGAATTTTGTTCTCCTAGGCACCTTGGACCAGTATTCCTCCTGTCTTCAGTGGAAACTCCTTCTCTCCACCTCATCACCAGCAGACAAACCCCCCCGAGAGAAAACAGCTCTTCCTACTTTTGGTTGGTCTAGGAACTGGCACAGCCTGGTAGTGTAGACTGGTTTTTAATCTGGAATGATAGCAATAAAAATCTGCACTGAGTCTCTAATTGTCTACTATCCACTGATGTAAACTGACCCATGAGAACAAGGTTGTTTTGTTTCACAGATGGTCTCAAGGTATGGCATCCTACCTACTAATCTGACTTGCTATTCTTCAATATGGGCAATTCCTGATTTTTAAATTTACGTGCTATGCAACAATTCAAGCAAATTCCCTAGCCAAGACCCCATCCCGTTATTTCCCTGGGTAAATTTCCTAAAAGTGTAATTATTGGATCAGGGGTAGAAACTCTCAAAAGACTTCTGACAACTCTTAACTTCCAACCAAAAAAGCTGTATAGCTTATATTCACCTCAGCTTTAAATTAGCAATCAAACCCCATGCACTCCTGCCTGTGCTGTTATATATATAAATGCTTTTTGATAGGCAAAATGGCATCCTCCTGCACCAGCATACAGCTAAGTAGTTATGAGCAGACCTATAGCCAGACCACAGAGGCTCAGGATTCCAGCTCACTTAGTTGATGAAGATCACACAGTGATGTACTCCAGGCTTTAGTTTCCTCATCTATAAAATAGATATAACAAAGGTACCTTCTCCATAGACTCGAATAAATGAACAAATACATACAAAAGCACTGAGAATGTCCTTACATTTGGAAAGCTCTATTGTTCCCATTTGAATTTTCTAGTTACTATTAGATTCATTTTTTCATTGATCATCAGTTCTTCGTTGAACTGTTTTTATCATATCCTTTCCCTTTTGCTATGAGACAGTCACCTATGTTTTCTTCATCTTTCTAATTCTTTACATTTATACTCTTTAACCCATTTGGAATTTATATTGGTATATGTTGGAGGGAATTCTGTCACCCTTCCCCAGATGTATGGTACCAGTTAAAACCACTTATTAAATAGTCCATCTTCTTACGTTTACTCTTCTGAAATGCTGTCTCTACCACATGGACACCTCAGTTATTAAGTTTATTAAATGCATGAGAAAAACACTTGTGTTTCTCCTTTACTCTCATACTTCAGACACCAGACATGTGGATTTCCCACACCAAATAATTATAGGACACCAGCTGGGTACCCTAGAATTCAACTCTCAACACTAACTAGAGTTGGTGCAGACCCCAGAGGTGAAGGGCTCAGTCCTACAAGAAGGCCCAAATTTCCCCAATGCCCCAGATCCCAACTTCAAGTCCAGGTTGTCACCTGTATCTCTCACTTACTAGCTATAAACGGGGGTTCCTGTGGGTTTGATAATTTACTTGAATGGCTCACAGAATTCAGGGAAACACCAAATGTTTGCCAGTATTATAAAGGATGTGATAAAGGATAAAGATAATGGCCAGATGGAGATACCTAGTCTGAGAGTAAGCTTCTGTTGTTGTGAAGGTGGGGTGCACCACCCTCCTGGCAAGTGGATTTTTTCACCAACCCGGAAGCTCTCCAGACCTCTTAGTATTGGAATTTTTATGGAGGCTTCATCAACATAGGCATGTTCAATCATTAACTCAGTCTCTAGTCCCTCTGTCCTGAAGGATGTGGTTGGGTTGAAGTGCAAGCTTCTCATGACAGCTTGGTCTTTCTGGTGACCAGCCCTCATCCTGAAGCTATCCAGGAGCCCACCAAGAGCTGCTTCATTAAAAGACACCCCTGTCGGGCGCCTGGGTGGCTCAGTTGGTTAAGCGACTGCCTTCGGCTCAGGTCATGATCCTGGAGTCCTGGGATCGAGTCCCACATCGGGCTCCCTGCTCGGCGGGGACTCTGCTTCTCCCTCTGACCCTCTTCCCTCTCGTGCTCTCATTCTCTCTCTCTCAAATAAATTAAAAAAAAAAAAAAGACACCCCTGTCACCTGGGAAATTCCAAGAAATTCAGTAATTATATATCAGGAACCAGGGTCAAACACCAATTAAAACAAAAGATGTTCCTAGTGCAGTCTTAGGAGCTCTATGCCAAGAAGAGGGGACAGAGACTTTTATGTTTTCTATCATTTCTTTATCCTATTGTATTATTTCTTTTAGGCCAGTATGACACCAGTTTAACCTCTGTAAGATGAACTGTCATATCTTTCATTTCCACTTTGGACCCACATGTGATATATAAATTGTCCATCATAAATTAAGTTCTGCGTATCAGAGCAGTCATCAAAGATTAGCTCCTAGCAATAGGTGTTCTGAACACCAAGCACTGGGCACAGCCATCCTTGCTGGACTTATCGGGCATCTTTCCCCTCCTACTGCAGTGCCTTGACCTGCCTCTTCCTGGCCCTTTGAGACTCTTTTAATATGTAATCACATGGAAGCAAAAAGCTTTTCAGTTCTTACCCTACTTCAGGACAAAAATGACCAGAGAAGTGCAGATTTCATTTTGTACCTTTTAAGATGGCCCCTAAGTTAGCTGGCAGCACCAATGTGGTGTGCCAGATGCTTCCATGTAAAGTGTTCCTGAGAGGCCAAGGAAATCAAATCATTAAGTTCTGCACATTAGTGCAGCCTGGAGTCCAGGTGCATGGTGGGGAGTGGGGATTGTCTATTTCTCTATTGATACTTTCTTCCCTACAGTCCCAGTCAAGGGTCAAGGGCATGATAACCCAGAGCTTTGTTTAATCAGGAATTCAGGGCAGCTGCCAAGTGCCCAGGCTCAAGGGAGACAGGGAGGGTGCCTGACTGGAATGCTCGGACTGGGTTAGGGTTAGCATCCCGAGTGATTCTCACACAGCAATTTTTATATCAAAACCAACCTTAAAATTATTTTTGGTAGCAGATAAAGGAAGAGCTATTTTAAATAAGAACTTACTAGAAAATGAAGCTTCTAGGGGCACCTGGGTGGCTCAGTTGGTTAAGCAACTGCCTTCGGCTCAGGTCATGATCCTGGAGTCCCTGGATCGAGTCCCGCATCCGGCTCCCTGCTCAGTGAGGAGCCTACTTCTCCCTCTAACCCTCCCCCCTCTCATGTACTCTCTCTCTCTCTCATTCTTGATCTCTCAAATAAATAAATAAATCTTTAAAAAAAAAAAGAAAATGAAGCTTCTATAAAACTTTCCCTTTTCTCTCATAGCTGTCTACTATCAGTGTAACCTACTACTCTGCCTGAAGACAGTCATACCTGCTCCGTCCCCCAATACCACATAAAGAACTTTACACAACTTTTGACAATGTGGGTAGTTTCATCCAGAATAAAAACTACACCTGTATGCTACACATCAATAACAAACGGGACATTTACTAAGTGCTTACACCAAAATTAGAAATACTAGCTAGAGACTTAGAAAACATTTAAAAAGATTTTATTTATTTGACACAAAGAGTGAGAGAGCACAAGCAGGGGGAACGGAGGAGAGGGAGAAGTAGGCTCCCAACTGAGCAGGGAGGCTGATGTGGGACTCGATCCCAGGACCCTGGGATCATGACCCAAGCCGAAGCCGCATAACCGACTGAGACACCCAGACGCCCCTAGAAAACATTTCTGATTGGTGACACATCAAAATGGAAGATGATACTGCAGACTTTCCCTTCAGAGCCTATTCAGACAGCAGAATTCCAGGCCAGTCAGCTCCATGGAAGGTAGCAAGCATGGCTGAACAAAGAACTAAGCTATGTGCAGTGGCCACTGATGGAAGCTGTGAACCAGTTCTTCTGGCTGAGTGCTGTGGCCTCTCCATACACTCTGTGACCCAACCACTGCCAAATACATGGCACCACACTCATCCTGAATGTAGAGATGTTTTTCTCTCCATTGAGTGTTAAATAAGCATTTGTATCAGTACTCTGAATTCTCAGAATTTGGAAACATGTTTGTTGATGACAATGAAGAAAGGAAGAGACTTGAAATTGTTTTAGTTCAAGGAGAAACTTACCCCATAAAGGCCTCTCTTCCAGGGTCATGTTTTGTTTGTGGAGAAAAAATTCCTAGTCTAACGTGAGGCCTCTTCCTAAATATGGACTCTCATAGTCACTGGTTAAGAAAAGGATATCTTTAAGAAAATTTTGAATGATGTTAAGTCAACAGCAAAAAACTAATTTTGAAAATGATTTGCGACGAGTATCGCTGCCCTCTGCAGCTAATAATCTTACCTCCCTCTGTAGCCACTGCCAACTTGGTAGTTGGGTACTAAGATGGTGTGGACATGTGCAGGTTTAGAACCTAATATAGTTAAACATACAACAGCTAATTTACCTCACTTGTTGTACTGTGATTAAAGCTAATATGATCATGTGTTTTGTATTTTTCCTTGCCTATGATGTCTGGGCATCAGAGCAAGAAGCAGGAAATGTGCTTCATGGAAGAAGACCATGCAGAAATGAAGCGTGGTTATCAGTCTACAATGCAGAGGGACGCAATTCCCTTTTTGGTTCATATACCAGAATAAACAGCAGGTCATAAAAAGGACAATGGACCATGAAACCAAAGACCTGACTCCTTTATCTATTAGCTTATCGACCTGAGCAAGTTCCTTTCCCAGTTCCTGATTCCAGTCTGTAAACTGGGTAAAATGTGGATAACACCTATCCAACAAGCCCCAAAGTTGTTTCAACAATAGGATGAAAATATTTCTAAAGCACCTTCACAAACATACAAAATAGTAACAATAATAATAATAAAGTAATTATAAAAGGAACAAGCCATAGACCTGAAACAGAAGATCCACTCAAACACAAGAGACCAATCAAAATCTGTGATAATGTTAAGGAAGTTAACTATGGAAGTACAATTTCCCAGTTTATATGAAAATGGTTTAATAATAGTGAAACTCAGAAACTAGTAAAATTAACAAAGTATATTGGCTAAAGATATTTTTTTCCAACCACGGCAAATATAATGCTGACACTTATCAATGCAAAGTCTTTAATCCCTCCATCATGTACTCTGAATCCTACTTACTATTTAATATGAAACATGATATAGTCAGAGATGTCTTTGGCAGAATAACCACATGCATCAATGTGCCAAACACAAGCATTTTCTCTTTATACTTACCTGACCGAAGACATCTGATCAAAGACAAAAATCAACAATTTTAATAAGTAGTTTATCAATAAGAGTCTAGAAGGTAACAAAAGGTACAAAGATAAATCTTTTAGAAAATTAAGTTAAAACAAGTAAAATTTACATTTTATTAAATCAGCAAATATAATCACCTGCGTATATTTTTACTAGCAAAAAATAATGATACTGATGATAAAGAAAAACGAAAGGAAAAAAAAAAAAAACGCACCTCAGACCAGAATACCATAACAAAAAGTTTTGTGGAAGCTGCATTTTATTTGAAAATCCACCCATTTTTGCTAACATACATTTTAATATTGTAAACAAAAATAGAATCTGCAGAGACAATGCAACAAGTATGCTTAAACTCATGTACAGAATTGCTTTCCTACAACGAACTGTCCTTCTTAAGGCCCCTCTCAACCAAAACGTTAAGATGTATTTACACAAAGCACCGATCAACAGTGCAGTTTAATTCTTCGTTAACTAAACTCTTGGCTAGACATTAACTTTAAAGATACTATTTCCCCTTATTTAAAAGGTACATGATCATAACATGGCATGAGCCAAATAAAAGGTTTCGAGGATTTTGTCCCCTTCCCTCCCCCCATAACACCTCCTAGAGTTTTACTGTAAAGAAGGAAAGTCTTGAAGTGAAAGCAATTCCTCACATTCATTTTGGAAAGGCCCTAATGTCAAATGGAAAATAATGACATGCCAAGCACAAGCAGTAAAGTTCCTTCCCAATGCACTAATGCTGAATTTAAAATGTAGTGCTTTTCCTAGTCAGTGAACTGTTCCCTTGCAAAATCCTAGGCACAGAATTGACTATAAGGATTAATGCATTTATAATGCTTCCCTAAATCCCATAGAGACTGAGAATTCTTAAGCGATTCGGACCTATGGACTTGCCTTAAAATATTTAGTGCTCTGTATGTCAGCTGAAAAGCATTCTGAATCAGATTCACTTTTATGGATAAAAATCAAACATACTGTGTACATCCATACTCATTTTCATAAGGAGGTCTGATACAATATTAATGTTATGTAAATTGATAATCATAAATAAATACAAATACTTAAGGAATGTCTACTGCAAACTGAATATATAATTTTTTTTAAAAGAAAAGTTAATTTTAGTTACTGTTTCTATATCTGTGAGGACTGGAGAAAAGAAAGATACTGCATAATTAAGAATTATGATTTTGATCCCCCCAAAAGAGTCCTATTGCATTACAGTAAAGGACACAGCTCTTCTCTCCAGGCAGCTTTTCCAAATACAAATTTCACACTTTCCAAATAAGGGCTTTTCTTGGTAGGTTACTGATTATGGGTATTAATAAGAGTTGAAAGAACTGAAGGGTTAGTCACCAAAAAGACAGATCTTAGTCTGAAATCATGGCAATTCTTGGCTTTATAAACTGTATTGATACGTTCTCCTATAGACTAGTCCCAATTTCCTTCATGGGCCTTCACTGGGTTACTGTAGCATTCTAATGGAAGAAGAGAGTTTTAAGAGACAGCAGTTTGGATTTTGCTGGAAGTAAAAGTATTTGCTGCTTGAGCACTTGTCTTTTTGAAATAATTCCATTCTCTTCCATCTAGTTACATAAACTGTATCTGGAAAAAAAAAAAAAAGAGTGTAAGTTCATTCACTGCATTGTAAGATGTCTTCTCACAAATAAAAATGCTCTGTGGCTTTTACCATTCAATTGGCCCAGAAATGTTTACTGCATGTTTATCACAACCCTGATTACAAAACCAAGTCAGTATCAGCTCATCATGTGCCAGCATTCAATATCTGAAGCCTAATTAGAGGGACTTCCAAATATATCTTTCTAATTACTAAAAACCAAGAGACAGGGGAAGAAAAAATAAATGAACAATTTTTCAATGACAAGTTCAGAACATCTGTCCATGAACACAAATATTCCATGTGAAAATCTCATTCAGAGAAGCACAATCTGACTTATTATTTCCAAATGATATCATAAAATTAGATAATTAAGGGAAGAGAAATATTATCCTTACTAAATCATTTCTTTACTAATATAAATAAAAATCTAAACGATCTACAAAGGAATAGTTTTCAATAGGGCCTCATGTTTGCTCAGATATTTCACTCAGGATATCCCTTAAACTGTTCATCCAAAGACATTACTGAAGTAGATGTGCTAATAAACTTGTCAAATCAGAAGATTTTTCAACTCTCAAAGATCTAGAAGCTCTATCTACATTGGGGGCTAGAGCACCAAGAAGAACAAATTTCACCACCTTCCAGCAAAAAGAGGCAGTGTGGATCAAACAGAATTCTTCCATCAAAAAGGGCATAAAGTATTCGTTTGCCCTTAACTTAAAAAAAAAAAAAAAGTCTGTTTTGGGGAAAATGTTACTACTTTTAAATGAAAAGGCACACATAAATATAACACTTTAAAAAGAAACTATTAAAATGAATTCTTCACAAATCATGTTCAGGGACATTATATTCAAACTAGAGATGCTCCTAGTCAAGCTCTAATCCAACATGCAGAATTGCATTGTTCTCCATACAACTTTTAAGACTGATGAAAACACCCAGTTTTTAAGGGTGGTATATTTGATCCCATCCATCTGCTATGAGCAGTGGATGCTTGTATGTAAACATGAGAGATGGTTCTTTGATTTCACACCTTCTAATTATGTTAAAGGTATTTTCCAAAAGTTGTTTGTCCTTAGGTCCTATTTTGATCTATTTTTATTCTTCACCTAAAGAATAGAGGAGGAGGAGGAAGAGCGAGAACCTAGAGTTCTTTAAAGAAACAAAGGAGAAGAGTGAACTGTGTTTAATATTTGATAAACTTTTAAAAGTATTTAAGTCCCCATCTCACCCAACAAGCAGCAATACCTAAAGTGATTTATAAGAAATCCTCCAAAGAGAGCTCTGCAAAAGGGTCCTTTCCTGAAGCTCTGTGAGGACTGTGACTGGAGGGACTGGATGCTGCCGACAGCTGGGGGAAAAGAAGACAGAGAGAGGGAAAGAAAAAAAGATCTCTGAATGACAGAACATGAAAGCAGAAAATGTAATGAAAGAAGAAGTGGTTTTTGTTTTGTCATCTTTAATAAATATAAAGACAGCCTTTGTAGAAAATGGAATTATTAAAACAAAAGTTTCAATCACATGTGAAGTTAAAGGTATCCAATGGCATGTGTTTTTCAGAAAACAAATTGTTTCTGAAATTCCAAAGGAATAGTCTTTTTACTCAAAAAGGTTGATAAAAGCTGACCCACAGTTAAGACTTCTATTGTGGGTGGGGGAAAGAGGGGAAGAAAGTGCATAATTGTGATTTTTTTCTTTTTAATTGAGGAAAGATGGCTTCTAGTGTGTCCAGGCTATTTGTCAAAAGCTATGCAAACTCTGACCTCAGTCCAGACCCAATACATTCATCCGTAATAGTCTTTCCTTCTTTCCTAAGAGGTGGAAAGTCCTGTCCTCAGTGCTCATACTGTTTTCACATGGAGTTGTCTCCTGCTCTTTCTCTGGACATGCTGTAGCTGATGCATATACTCTGGGAGGTAAAAGTGACTTTAGAGGTCACCTAGTCTAACTGCCCGCATATGCCCTGAAAATAGGGAATACTTAAGATTACTGATTCTGTTTTCTACTTGATTACATTTGCTTGATTCTTGGAATTAGCTGCTATCGTTTAATTTGAATATATGGTGAGGCAAATAGTTTGTTAAACTCAATAACATATCATTAGTATTCCCTCAAAGACAGCCAGTTCCTGAAGAATAACGATGTTCATTTTCATATGTGTAGCTCCTTCACCAAACCTAATTTGAATATTTCAAACCAAACACAAATCCTTTTAGTTTGGAACAAACTTTTTTTTTTTCCTCCCCCCTGCATAAGACTGCAGAGGCATGCAAGCGTTATGAAATGAGCTGTCCTTTTAGGGATGTTCAAGTGAGTATTAAATCGAAGTTGACTAAGCGGGAATATATCAATTCATATTTCCAACATTCAAATCCTATAACGAATTTCAATCCTCATCATCTGTTTTTGCTGGTTCAAAGTGATCTCATTTCTACCTTTTGATTTAAGAAAAGCACTACAGAGAATGAATAGCCAATGACTTTCAGCAAATATTACATCACAAGTATACGCAATTTGTTGTTGTGGATGCCAAAAGCAATTTAAAGGTTTGGAAATCATCTTCAGTTATTTTAGTGGTTGAGCTACTGTCCTAATCCATACCTTGCCCTCAAAAATAAATGTTCAAAGACAATGGGAAGAGACAACGGAAAGGATGATGAACTTACACAGGCAGCTACAAATGGTAGGACGGAGCAGCAGTCTGGATTTGGGGATTCAAGTAACAGCCAGTAGAGACAAAGTAAGGTACAACACAATTGGAAGGATGTCTCCTCCTCCCCACTTCTGACCAACCATGGATGACCATTCAGAAGCAGAATGATTTTAAGTAAAGTGATCACCAGTCACTGAGAGCTGGAGAGAGTCTAAGATTAACTGGTTTTCTCTACAAAACAGATTTTCTCTTTCACTTGAAGTTCAAACAAAAACACCAAAAATCCCTTATTGTGGATAAAGTGCATCCAAAATCTCAAGTTTCTTACGAGAGCCCCACAGTAAAATGTCTTAGTCATGTTTTCATGAGGATGGCAGTCTGAAGACCCGACAGTCCCAGAGGAAAATGCACGAAGAATATGCTAAAAGGGAACACTTCTATTCTTCTGAATGCGTGAGTGCATACTGCTAGAGATATGTCCTACAGGCTTACAAATGTTAGAGGATCAAGTTCCTTGGGTAGAAAAAAGTGCCAGATTCTAACTAATGCTTCCATTCTGACTTAAATTAGAAAAATCCACATACCTTTAACTTTCATTTATAAATATGTAGCCAAATTAAAACATGAAAAAACAAGATCTAATACCCCTGTAATAAGCTCAAACTTACTGTAATCAAACTCATCTCAAGCACATGGAACAGTGGCCCAGACTGCTTTGGCTGACCACAGAGTGCTAAAGGCAGGGCCATGAAGCAGCCCTGGACCACCTGTGCCCACCTCTTCCTGGCACCTGCATCAAAGCACAGGCACACCATGCACTGTTGAGAAAGTAGCAAGCTCTGAGAGTAAGTAAGGAAAAAGAAAAGGAAATATGCTGCAATAGCCCAATTACTGCTCAAGGAAAGCAGGAAGAACAGAAGAGCATGAAGGGGCCAACAGGATCCTGGTGGGTGAGAAGCAGTGGGATTGGAAAAGTCTGAAAAGTCACCTGTAAGTAAAAGAGCTGACCTTCCTTTACTTATCATTCTATGAGTAAATTAGAGACTATGTAGGGCTGCTAATACTAGGAATGTGTGCTCTCTTAAAAAAAAAAAAAAAAAAATCCTACTACAAATATGTCATCACAAAAAACCCAAAACATGGAGTGGGGAGGGAGCACAGTCAGTTAAGTGTCCAACTCTTGATCTCCACTCAGGTCTTGGTCTCAGGGTGATGAGTTCAAGCCCCGCGTAAGGCTCCATGCTGGGCAAGGAGCCTATTTAAAAAAAAAAAAAAAATCCAGGGCACCTGCGTGGCTCAGTTGGTTGAGCATCGGACTCTTGATTTCGGCCCAGGTCATGATCTCAGGGCCATGGGATTGAGACCTATGCTCAGGGCAGAATCTACTGAGGATTTTCTTGTTCTCCTTCCCCCTCTGGCCCTCCCCCACTCGAGTTCTTCCCTGCCCATAAACAAATAAATGAAATCTTTAAAAACTAAATAAAACATGGCCTCTTACTCATTTATTTCAAATATCCTCCATACCAACTCCCACAGAGCTAAAAAATTAGCACAGCTATTATTCAAATTAAACTGACCTATACCACAACTGAATATGCTTTCAAAGAGTAGTCACTCTTACTGTAAGTCTAATACATAGTCTTCCTTTCTCATTTTATAGGAAAATAAAATATTGAGAAATAGTGAAAGAAGAGCAGCATATAAATAGAAATACTAAGATTTATAAGTAACTGATAGTAACTCTTAGCTGAAATTCCTCCACCCTTTCCCTTCATTCTAATCAACCTTTAAAATATAATGTTGAAATGGGAAAAAAATTCTAATGTTACCCATGGTTGTAGCATGTGTTTATTATAGTTGTTGTAGCATGTGTTTATTATAATAAAGGCAGAGTACAGAAATCATAACTTTAATAAAAGTCAAACATACTTAAGAGATTTAAAAAAAAAGAATTCTAGCAACCAAATGTCATAAAACAAAAATGGTTACTCCTTCATCAAACTCCTGTTCAACACCAAAGAAAGAAAATTTCAGGTCAGAACAAGAAAATAACAGCAGTCTCAAAGTGAGACTAGTGCAACTAAAAGCTTACAGGAGAATAAAGAATTGAGTTATTTAAGGATAAACTTCTGACATATCACTAGCTGTGCTTAACATTCTTGGAGAAGAAACTCTGTCACATCTTTTCTTTCCATTTGAATTTTGCAGTCACCCAAAAGCCTGGATACCAAATAGCAATGCTGTAGAGACTCACTTTGTCTTTGTTAGAGAAGCAAAGTCAACATCTTAAGAGAAAAATGGGTATACTTCCTTTGGGATGACAGTTTTATAGAAAGATAGCACTGAATCTAATCCTGCCTCTTCTATAAATGGGGCTTAAATATATCTAGACCCAATATTCTATCTCCCTTTAAGACTGTTTTGAGGATTAAATGAAAATATACAAAAAGCATCCAGTACACTGCCTGGCATATATTAGTAGTTCAAATAATAGTAGCTCAAATACTAGTTCAAACTTCCCTATCACCTACAATCAAATGCTTATCTATTCTTGTATAAGAGGCCCAGCTCAAACGTCATTAAATCTGTGTCGCCCTTGCTCTCCACTGTGTTCTCAACACTCTGTTTCTCTTATAATGGTTCTTATTCTGCCATCAACCAGTCACTTGTGTGTCCGTATTATACTCACCCTTAGGCTCCGCAGATGTAGGAAACATATTTTCCTGTCTCTTGTTCTGAAATTAGCAATGACTTACACATAGGTAAGCATTCTAAAACATGTTAAATTAAAATGCTTTTTGGTGATAAAACAAGCTCTGTATAAAAATAAAAATAATCTCCAAAGTAGGACATTAGTAGAAAATACTAGAACTTCTCTCTTAATTTTTACCTGTTTAACACTTCTATTTTTGTTTTTAAATGTACCTAATATATTGTTGTAGGAATACATAATTTATAAATATACATTAACTGTATGTACAAGGGTACATGCTTAAAAAATATTTTCCTGATAATGCTGTGCAATCAAAACATTGAAGAGAGAGAAACATTGGTTATAAACTGAACACAGAGTTACAGAACATCAGAACAAGAAGTTGTTTTTGGATGTTTAGAACATAGCCAGGACACTAGTGGCACAACTGGATCCAGCTACATAGAGATATAAATATACAGTGTAGCATTATTAAAGACAATGCTCTGGGGCACCTGGTTGGCTCACTGGGTTGGGCGTCTGTCTGCCTTCGGTTCAGGTCATGATCCCTGAGCCCCAGGATCAAGCCCCACACTGGGCTCCCTCCTTAGCAGGGCTTCTGCTTCTTCCTCTGACCCTCCCCGCCTCTAGTGCACTCTCTCTTCCTCTCTCTTGCTCTCTAATAAACAAAAACTTTAAAAGATGATGCTATTCCTCAGCTGTCTCTGGGAAGTGTGGCTAAAAGAGAGGATTTCTCTACTGTATATAGAGGGCCTGCCCTGTATGTAGGTTCAGTCTACTGCCTCTAACAGCTGCTTCTTGGGTTTGTGTTTAACGTAACCCTGTGCTGGGCCTCTGTCCATCAGTAACATCACAAAGTTATGCCAACACTACTCCTGTCACCCTCAAAGCATTACTCATCTTAGGGGCATCAGACTACTGCCAGAGTCTATAATAATTTAAAAACTGTTAACACAGAAGCTGTAAGTTATTCTAAAATGACATCTAGGGGCGCCTGGGTGGCTCAGATGGTTAAGCGTCTGCCTTCGGCTCAGGTCATGATCCCAGGGTCCTGGGATCAAGTCCTGCATCAGGCTCCCTGGTAGGTGGGGAGCCTGCTTCTCCCTCTGCCTCTGCCTCTCTCTCTCTCTCTGACTCTCATGAATAAATAAATAAAACATTTAAAAAAAAATGACATCTAAATCATCTCATTAGAATTATGGCAACCTAAACTGACAGTTAAAGAAAACCAAACTGGGGAGAGGGAAATAGATCACAAGATTTCTTAAACTGATGGGAGAAAATATTAACTGACATAGCTAAAAATAAACATCTTCTTATATAAGAAGTGCTTCCAAGGATAAGAGAAGTCCTTTTAGGGACGCCAGGGTAGCTCAGTTGTTAAGCATCTGCCTTCGGCTGAGGCCATGATCCCAGGGTCTTGGGATTGAGCCCCGCACCCACATTGGGCTCCCTGCTTGCATTGGGCTCCCTGCTCGGCGGGAAGCCTGCTTCTCCCTCTCCTACTTCCCCTGCTTGTATTCCCTCTCTCGCTGTGTCTCTGTCAAATAAATAAATAAAATCTTTAAAAACAGAGAGAGAGAGGGGCGCCTGGGTGGCTCAGATGGTTAAGCGTCTGCCTTCGGCTCAGGTCATGATCCCAGGGTCCTGGGATCGAGTCCCGCATCGGGCTCCCTGCTCAGTGGGGAGCCTGCTTCTCCCTCTGCCTCTGCCTCTCTCTCTCTCTCTGTCTCTCATGAATAAATAAATAAAATCTTTAAAAAAAATAAAATAAAATAAAAATAAAAAAAGAGAGAGAGAGAGAAGTCCTTTTAAAGTCCCACTTAAACTGCTGATTCCTACTGTTATCAACTTCTTACTGTAAGACAAAGTAGTAATTAAATGTGCCTATAATACACCCCTTATTTGCCATGTATTGGAAATATGGCACTCCAGCTTGGTTAAAAAAAAAAATTTCCAAACTGTGTTCCATATTTAGGCTACCCGCTTTTACCTGATTTATATATTGAATTTCCACTAAAAATGTCTAAGGAGAGAATTTTAGACTTAGACATTTCCAAAAAGGTTTACCCCTCCCCACAAAACAGATGAACTTATTTGGTCCAAATAAATATTTTAATTATTATAAACTAAAGTTTTATATTTCTGGGTAACACTACATTCCACAAACGTTGAACCAATTAAAGTGCTGCTGATAAATTCCTGAAGAATGATGTGGCTTGGTTCCTGTGAACAGTGTCCACAATCTACTGTGCACATGGATGATTCATGCCCTAAAGTAGACCATGCTCAGCAGGGCCGCCCTGTCACCACCGTGGCCTGTGTCCGTGTATTTATCTGACATTGTCAGATACGAGTTATAATTAAGGTTTCAAAATAATGAAGCATGAATTATTTACAATCAAGATTATTTGTAATGCATGCAATGAAATATAAACTGTATTAGATTAGAACAAATTAAATTAGAATTTGGGAACAGAGATAAGTACTGAAAATAAGGCAACCTTATATAATTTTCTTCTAAAAACAAAAAAGTTCCTTATAATAATCAATAAAGGAAAATAAACCTCCACATTCCTAAGTCAATTTCAAATATTATTATTTGATCCTTATAGCAAACTTATAAAGTACACAAGGTAAAATTACCATTTTACAGATTAGGAAACTGAGGCTCGGGCGCCTGGGTGGCTCAGCTGGTTAAGCGACTGCCTTCGGCTCGGGTCATGATCCTGGAGTCCTGAGATCAAGTCCCACATCAGGCTCCCGGCTCAGCAGGGAGCCTGCTTCTCCCTCTGACCCTCTCCCCTCTCATGCTGTTTCTCTCTCTTGCTCTCAAATAATAAAATCTTTAAAAAAAAAAAAAAAAGAAACTGAGGCTTACCCAAGTTACACAGTCAACTTGCCCTGAAACACTTGGTTAGTGAGGTGTTGACACTCTGTTGAATTGTGTCCTCTCACAAAAATCCCCAGGACCTATGAATGTGACCGTATTTGGAAAGTGTCTATGAAAATGTAATGAAGTTAAGATGAAGTCATTAAAAGGGCTCTAATACAATGACTGGTGTCTTTATAAGAGAAAAATGCCACATGAAGACAGACACAGGAAGACGCTAGAAGTGCTAGAGCTGCAAACCAAAAAATGACTGGGGCTACCACTTTCCCTCTGTGGAAGAAGAAAGGTAGGATCTTCCTCCAGAGGATTTGGCAGGAGCATGGCCTGGGGCCCTGTTTTCAGCCATCAAGTTTGTGGTATACATTGTTAGGGGCAGCCCCATGACATGAACAGTAGACTGTAATGCAGATCTGTTGACTCCAAGGCAGGTGCTTTTGTTTCCCCTCTAAAATCTGCTATCCCAATTAATTTCAACTCAGCTAAAATTTATGGCTATATTTAACATACAGGTAAAAGTTAAAGTGGTAAGAGAGAAATAATTTTTTTAAAGGGACTTCTCTAGTAAATATTAAGACAGTCAGTACACCCCTGTATTTTCTATTCACACAGTGCTGTATATGGTCACTGATGTTCATCACAGAGGTAGAACTTTACAGTCATTCAAGATTTTAAGAATATGTTCTGGTTTTTTTTAAGACAAGAAATTAGATCTCTACCTTTTAGAAAGAATGTTCTTAGCAAAAACCCAGTAAAAAGGTCTTACTCTATAGTCTTATTATTAATTGTCAGCAGATGGGACTCAAGTTTTTGTTTTGACTGATTCAGGTATGCCCCAGGGACTACAGAACCACTCTCACCTATGGTATTAAATCCCCAATTCCCAAAGTAAACTCCCTGACGATCTCTTCTAGGAGGCAAGGATAAATGAGCATAATGCACTGCTGACAAGGCAAAAGGCCTTCTTAACAGAAATCCAGCTGGGCAGATCAGCTGACAGAAGAGGCACTGCCAACACCCACAATTAACACACCAGGAAAGTTAAAAAAAAAAAAAAAAAGAAAAGAAAAGAAAGAAAAAGAGAAAAGAATAAGAAACTAAGCCTAACAGCAAAAAGAGCCACTAGTTCTGACACACAAGAAAGTCATTAAAAAGGCAATTTTTTTAAGACTTGAATTATTCCTATATCCAACAGTGTCCCTATTTAGAAGGGTAAAAGGCACTCACAACAAGCCATTGTTTCCTTTCAGACACTTAACTGATGTCAGACTTACTTAAAACTGGCCGTTACAAACAAAACACAGCAGCCATTTTGTGTCTTTAGCCATATCCTCCATAAATAAAACTGGCAACCCTCCACTAAAACAAAACGAAACAAAAACCAATACCAATCAAGAAACCAACAAAACTTTTAATAGCCTATTTTAAAAATTAAATACCCTTATGTTAACTCTCTGGTTTTTATATTGCTTTTGGGAAAATAGACTGGTATGGGATCAGAGTAAGTTTCTCATATAAGGAAGTGATAAGAATGTGACTAACATAACACCCACTCCCCCCAAGATCTTCAACAACATCTAAATTGCCTGATAAACATCCACTAAAAGAATATTACTGCACATCATAGTGACTTCAAAAGAAAACTGAAACTAACTAGATTAACTGTCTTCATGCTTTTAACAGAAAAGTTGCATAATGCAATGCAGAATGAGTTTAATAAACTACTGGTCAGCAATGGACATTTCAATGTATACACCAATAAGTACCAGTAAGATTTATATAAAACACTATTAAGAGAAGGAGTAAGAGTCCTCATTCTCTTCAAGTTAATAAGCAAACACACTCATAAAAAGCCATCAATGAGCAAAACTGGGAGGAAGCATGAAAAGAGGGGAAAAAAAAAATCACTAACCACAGGGATCTAGTATTTTCCATGTAGTCAAACATCTAGGAAGATACACTAATGCGGAACATATTTTTTTTCTTAAAAGCTACAATACTGGGCATGAAACAGAAGAACATAATCCCCATATTTTTGAGCAACTAACAGTTACATAAAAATACCTAAAAATTACAGAATAAGCCAGGACAAAAAATGAGGGGAGAGCAGGGTGAGTGTAGAGGAAGGCATAATTTCAATACTACAGTGTAGTCTATTAAATTAAAGACAATATTGTAAAGAACAGAGTAGTCTAGTCTGAGCTAAGAGCCATCTGGAAGGTATTAGCTAATACTAATGCAGCACTTAGAGTAACCTAGATATAATGTAGGACACAGAACACAATTGTTTAGAATGCCTCACTAAATGGCAATAAGATAAACATATCTGGTAGGGCTGAGATACTCTCAAAAATATTAATTTAAAGTAAGTGAGCAAGAGACCAGAAAATACAAGTTATGCCCTGGGTGAGTAAAAGGTCCCAAAAAGCACTTCAAGGATCAGGGAAAGATTTTTGGCAATAGGTGTAGAACTGGGATTTGATTAAAAGATTTTATTTTGATGGGATTTCATTTTACATTTAAATTACTGTTTACTTTACCATGTTCTCTCTGTCCTCAAGGAATTTTGAATCCAAATGAAAAAAGGGAGGAAAATAATGAGAGAACTAAAAGGTAATTCATTAAGAAAAATTATTCTGGTTACAACTAGCATTTTTTTTTTAAAGATTTGATAGAGAGAGAGACAGCGAGAGAGGGAATACAAGCAGGGAGAGTGAGAGAGGGAGAAGCAGGCTTCCCTGCAGAGCATGCGGCTGATCCCAAGACCCTGAGATCATGACCTGGGCCAAAGGCAGATGCTTAACGACTGAGCCACCCAGGCGCCCCTACAACTAGCATTTGAATGGGCAAAAATTAATCCAAGGGACTGGCTCAGAACCATTAAAAATTAAAGCATGAAAAAAATCTCACCTAATTCAAAGATAAACAGCTTAGGGGCACCTGGGTGGCTCAGTCATTAAGCATCTGCATTCAGCTCAGCTCATGATCCCAGGGTCCTGGGATGGAGCCCGCATCAGGCTCCCTGCTCTGTGGGAAGCCTGCCTCTCCCTCTCCCACTCCCCCTGCTTGTGGTTCCCTCTCTCCCTGTGTCTCTGTCAAATAAATAAATAAAATCTTAAAAAAAAAAGATAAACAGCATAATTTTTAATGTTTAAAAATATTCAATCATGAAATTAAAGGTATCTTCATTTCTTAGGTGACTGTCATCTGCTATTTTAGCTTACAGTAACTATTAGCTAACAAATTAAACCAATTTTAAATATGGCTATAAATTATTACACAATGGTTATTAAGTAAGTAAGAAGAGAGATCAATGAAGAACAAGTAAGTTACATAATAGAAAAGGTTAGTTTTCAACCAGATTCACTTGTTTGACAATGTTCTTGTTTGACAATGTTCAAAACTATTACGAGTCAGGCACTGTTCTAGGAACCAGGGACACAGAAGTAAACAAACACACAGAAGCCTGCCTCTACGAGGCTTATAATTCACTTCAGGAGTCTCTTGCGGGACTGGATGGATAGGTGGATAGACTGACAGGACAAAGAGATGTCAGGTAATATAATAACTTCTATAAAGAAAAATAATGCAGGATAAGGAAAAGAACTTCAGATCTCAGAAGTACTGGAAAGGGATGAGAGAGGACTAAAGAATAAGTAAAGAATAAGCACTGGGTAAGGTATGTAAGTGTTGAATCACTATATTGTACACCTGAAACTAATATAACACTGTATGTTAACTAACTGGAATTAAAATAAAACCTTAAAAAAACTAAAAACATTTTCAAAGGAAAAAAAAAGAACAAAGAATAAATCTACTTTATGACAGATGAAGGCTTTCTGGCACAGACAAGCAGCAAAACACTGGATACCTACTGAGAATTGTAAAGGCATGGGAATTGAAGAACCTAATAATGTTCTGTTTACTCACTATTACTCTTACAAATATGCACACTTTTGTGAGGTAGCTGTTAAGAAAGAAGGAAAGCTAAGGGGATGGCTTTTATGTTCAGTTATATTTAGATTCACTTCCTTAGATTTCTAAATATGGAGATAAGATGCTAAAAATACTGCCCATAGAAGATTATTCCAGTATTTACAGAATGGATTAAATTAGAAAGGTAAGAAACACAGGGAGACTGTTGTAAAATAAGCATGAGATAAAGGGTTCCAATCTGGGTGAAGGCTGTAGAAAGCAAGAAGGATGGATCTAATGACAGCAGAGAAACAATTAATGGGGCTTTGTGATGAACAGTTGGAGAACAAAGGGGAAAAGGAATGAAAAGTAACATTAAAAGATTTGAGATCCTGGGGCGCCTGGGTGGCTCAGCTGGTTAAGCATCAGACTCGATTTCGGCTTAGGTCATGATCTCAGGGTCATGAGAGTCTCACCATGGAGTCTGCTTGAAATTCTCTGCCCCTTCCCCTGCTTGTGCTTTCTCTCCCTGAAATAAATAAATACAATCTTTAAAAAAAAAAAAAAAAATCTGAGAGTCTGATTTTCAATTGCTTGAAACTGACTGAAGCTTTTCTGAGCCACTTCACTGCCACCTGATTTTCTCTTTTCCTAGTTATCCATTTGCTTCCTTCATGTGCTCTCTTCAATCTATATTTAGAGTTAAGGACTAACATCAAATTTTATTTCTTAACTTGAAACTTATTACTCTAATGTTCTCATTCTCTTCTCTTCTTTCCTAATTTCATTAGGAAAAGGTATTTCTGTCACTGTCTCTTTTCATGCCCATGGAAATTCTTGTACTTTTTTGGTGTTTCAGTGAGTTATGTGGATTTTTAGAAGGCAACAGGATATAAAACCTAGAATAAGAGCAGATGCTAGGGGGCTGCTACTTTTTATAAAGGCAGATTTTTACTACAAATTTTTAAACCATGTTTTTTTCTTTTTAAAGCAAAATTCATATAAAATGTTTGAGTAAGGTTAAAAGCATTCCCAAAACTACAGATGTTCTTCACATCTACAGAAGTTATATTCTGAAATGTGTAAATGTAGTTTATAATCCAGCAAGAAACCCAAAGATTTGCAGAGTGGTTCACTGCTGCCCAAAAGGAAGACAGTGCTAGTATAGTAGGCATATGGGCCCAATCCCATTAGTAGAGAGGCAAAGTGTTACAAATGAGCATTGGACCAGAAACCAGGGATTCCTGGGCATAAGTTGCATTTCAGCACTTACTTAGTTGAAGAACCTTTCCAAGTCTCAGCTTTCTCAATCTATAAAATGGGATGGTGACACTAGGCCCATCTACCTTAAAAATTATTTTGAGAAGAAGGTGAAATAATAAGTGCTTGGAAAATGTCAGGTTAAGGTATCCAAGCTTAAGGTTATAATGTATTCTGCTTATGAGACAGGAACCTGCAAGACAAGACCCAAACTGGGGACATAGGGTCAGCCACACATGGGGGAAAAACTTACTGTAGTCAGCAGTTCCTGGTAAATTTATAGCACTGGATTAAGGCTTTTTCTCTTAAATACATTTAAGGTGCTAGTCACTTAGTCTATACAGAAAAAAAAATTTAAATAAATGATAGGGGTGCATGGGTGGCTCAGTTGGTTAAGCATCCGACTCTTGATTTCAACCCAGGTCATGATCTCAGGGTTATAAAATCAAGCCCCGCGTCAGGCTTCACACTCAGTGGGAAGTCCGCTTCTCTCCCTCTGCCCCCCCCCCACTCGCATGTGCTCTAAAATAAATAAATCTTTAAAAAAATAAATGATATATATCTGACTTAAAAGTATAAGCAACAAAGAAAAAAACTGAAAGAAAAAATAAAGGACATGAGAAGACATACAATCTCAAGAAAACATCTACACCAATAGGGAAAGCATCAACATTTTAAGATTATAAAATCTAGTATATTTCTTTAGCAAAGCCAGTATTTAGAACTACTAGTGGTAAAAAAAAAAATATATATATATATATATATATATATATATATATATATATATATACACACACACACACACACATATATATGTATGTATCTCCATAATCCATTTTATAAAACCAAATACATGCGAAATAACAGACTTATAAAAAAGTTATGGCTGCATCAATTACTCTCATTTCCAGCTATCTTCATTGTAAATACTTTGACTAAGGAACAGGAAGAAAGGTTACTTTAACATGAACAAAAAGGGGGGAAAAAGTGGCATCTGGGCAAATATATGAATTACAAAGAACATGGATTTTACCTTTTAATCAGAACTAAATTCACTATCCACTCCAAGTTACTGGTACTCCCTGAGATGCCAATTATGAGTTAAATACTCAAAAAGACTAAAAAACAAAAGGATTGATTGCCAATGGTTCATGAGTCTATGAAATACATAGACTAGATTCAAACTGGACAAATACAAACTAATATTGGTAGTTTAACACTGTAGGCACTGGCAAGTGTAAATACTACATGTATTCCAGTGGGAAAGGAATAACAAGCCCATTACCAAATGCTCACACCAATGTTTTCAAGTATTAAACACATGAAAGTAACCAATCAGTTGGCATCAGAAGCAGTGTTAAGAAAGGAGTACTTTAACAAATGTGCATAATTATTTCTAAGTGTCACACAACAGGAGCAGGGCCACAGACAAAGAATGAGAAGCCATTCTATCACTTCCTGAGTGTCTCATCCACTAGTATGCCACGAGTAACAAAGAAGCTGCACATATCTTCTAACCATAGTGGGGAAAAGCTTTTTTTTTTAAATCCAGATTCCCCTAATGCTAACAATAATGGGATGAAAAAGTATTACTATTTGGGGTGAAATTTCAGGAACCGGGAGAGGGTCTTAGAAACATTTGAAGAGCAAAGTCTCGCCTTTAAAGAAATTAGGTCAGCATGGCGTTTCAAGGATTTTTTGCCTTCCCACCCTCCCACCCCACCCCACTAATTTGTTTTTAAATACAATGCTCAGTGGCAGGAAGTTATCTAACGAAAAAATAACATTCACAACTTTTTGTAGACTTGCCATGTTTCACAAATATCCCAAGGGCAACACCTTTGTTGTAGCACCATTCAAGCCAAAACACTAGAGAGTTCAAGGTTTCTAGGGTTCACAAAGGAGAGCAAGCCAGAATCATGAATAGAAAATAGGTTCCTTAACCTCAGAAAAACCATCCTCTGCACTGACCAACTACAAGTTGTCAAGAATTTTCCATTCTAAATGTTTGTAATCTGCTTGTCCGTTCCTTCCAAATAATCAATATTCTTAAAAGCTCTTTTAGATGATAAAGATAGGAAGCAAATAACATCCACCGTCAAGGGGAAAAACATAATTTGTTTCTTAAGTTGTATAAAAGGAATTTTTAGTATTCTATCCTTCTCACATCAGGCACATTAAGAATTACATGTGGCACATTAGTACCTGTGCTCCTGATACAGAACCAAAGGGGTTTGGTGGTCTCATGACAGGCTGGCTGTATATTAAGGTTGGTTGTGTCATTACAGGTACACTTCCCATTTGAGGAGGCTAAAAAAAATAGAAAAATATTAATTTAGTTAATGTCGACTAACATCTTCCTTAAGTAGTAAAAAAAAAGGATGACAGGAATGGAATGTACTAGTACTTTTACTTTAACTCAAAGAAAAAATTCTTTTGAATACAAATAAGATTGACAGCTACAAATTCTTAAGAGTTTTTTTTAAGTCTTAAATGTGTACACTTTTAAGGTTTGTGGAAAAAAAAAGAAAACCTTAAATTTAAGCAAAATTTAAACCTTTCTACAGTATGGCAGACAAAATAATTTTAACCAATCCAAAATTATCAAATTTGCAATTCTGAAATTGCAAACATAGGAAAACTTCAAACTGTAAAATGGCTAAGATATTTCAAAGTAAACTGTCTTTATCAGTTCTTATGCCATATGCAAGTGATCCGAAGTGAATACAGTTGATTCTTTGAAGAGGTTTACGCTCTATGGTTCTTTCCTTTTATTTCATCTATTGTTAGGGAGAACCAAGAAGAGGCTTAAATAACACATGAAGAGATTAGTTCATTCTTGAGTAACTGAAAATAGAATCTCAACCAACCATTTCTCTGTTTAAAAACTACTACTCCATGGTATAAAATTAACACAAATAAGTAACCAAACAGAACATACACACCACTACATTATTTTGGTTAAAATGCCGTACTCTAAAATCTTACCTTCCTACAGGTTCCACCTTTCAGTTCAACTCCAAGCTACTTCCTAAGATACTAAAGCAGCAGCACAGTAGCAACCCCACGGGATGTGACGTTGCCTCCTACCAGCAACAGTTCCTCCAACACATACAGGGGGCTGAAGCCATTCCCTCCATTTCTTATCTAAGTGGGTCTACATATTAAGACAGCTGGGAGAGTAAGGGCAGTGTAGACTGTGGACTGTGGGCAGCTTAAAGGTAAAACAACTATTTCTGCATGGTAGCAATCACTGTCTTAGGAAAGTTTCTCTGGCCTGTACTAGACTAAATTTACCCCTACACAATTTGAGAAATGTTAATTCCTCCCTTCCCCTACAGTATTAAGGTTATAAGACTTCAATGGTGTTAATGTAAGGTAACACAAATAAAGGGTTGGAGTTAACACGGATGTTTAAATGAGTGTGTAATGAAGTATAAAATACTTAGCGAAGTTATGAGGGGAAAAATAAGCCAAGTAATACTGTGAACATTCATAAATGATATCTGCTGTATAATGACTATTCTAGAAATATTTATGAAACCAATGCTATGATACAAGGTTCTATGTTAGGCACTAAAGGTATGTGTGTCACCAAGTTCTTTTTTTAGTTAAGTCTGTAAAAAGTCATGTTAAATATGAATCAATCTATTTTCAAAAAGTTGTGTCTGGAAAAGTACTTACGATTCCATATCCTATCATGCCTGTGGGTGTAGTAGCAGGATAGGCCATTACAGGGGGTGCCTGACATGGTGGAGAAAAAATAAACAAGGATGTATAACTCATATTATGTCAACTGAATTCAAGGAATCAATAGCTGTAGTTCCACTAAAAAGAATTGCTAAGACAGCTGTGATTAAATGTGACACTTATGATCATTAATAAATCTGTGTCAACTAATGCTCAATGAAAGAGTGTCTCGAAATTAGCAGAAAAGCAGAATTAGAAAATACCATTTAAACTTAGATACAACAGTGATCTAAAATTACAATGTGCTTTTTATAGCTTTAAAGATCTTCAGATTTAAAAAAAATACTGAAAATTCTAAAATTTAAAGTCTATCACTATCATAAAAAATGTTTACCCAGGGGTACCTGGGTGGCTCAGGCAGTTAAGCGTCTGCCTTTGGCTCAGGTCATGATCCCAGGGTTCTGGGATGGAGCACAGAGCCAGGCTCCCTGCTCAGCGAGGAGCCTGCTTCTCCTTCTCCTCCCTGCTCATGCTCTCTCTCGCTGTCTCCCTCTAAAATAAATAAATAAAATCTTAAAAAAAAAAAAAAAAGTTTACCCAGAAGTAGTATTAGTGAATGTTTTCCTACGTGCTTCAGTATTTTGAGAAAGAAAAAAAAAATTAAAGATCCCAAATCAATTAATAATCTGATCTTCCAAAAAATTATTCTAAGGACCTCAATTCACTTTTTTTCAAAGAACCCCAAAGATTTCAAAACACTACTGGAGTATGACTATTTTTATGATGCACACAATTCTTATACAGAGTACATATATTAGCATTTTTTCTAATTTACTCTGTAAATTATTTAAACTATCTTCTGCAAAGCACCAATTTGGAGGGGCAAGAAATTCTTAAATCTACTTATGCTTTAATTCTTAAAAGAGCCACCTAGCCCTAAGATGTTTAAAGTTCCCCTCCACCTTCTACCCTACACCTCATGCTCTGTAAATACACAATCTGAGCACAAAATCATTTTAGATACATTTGCTGTCTTAACAACATTCCCTGTGTGTGTGTGTTATAATGAAAACTGAAACTGAATACAGGAGAAAGACCAATAACACTGCTGAAACATAAAAAATAACTGAAATTATATGGCAATTTGAACATATGCATGGAGAAGTTAAATGAAGCATAACTAAAGTGAATAGTTAAAAGTTTAGTATTTGAGTGAGCATGTAGGACTTATTGGTCTCTCCCTACTTAAAAACCGAGAGCTGCAAGAGCAGTAGACAAACTGCCAAGTACAGCAGAAGCCTGTAAGATTTCATGCAATTGTTATTTTCAACATTACCACAATCAACATTTCCCTTCATTCAGAAATCATCAAGTGCATAGTGGCAGCACAGATACACACAAAGACACCCAGCCATCTGGCAGCAAATGGCAGAATATTAAGCAAGAAAAAAAAAATCTGTCTTTCCCATGCCACCATCAGAATCAATTCTGCAACACATCCATGAAATCAGTAGATGCTAGAAAGAATTTTTGGCACATTGAAAATCTGAATGTGAAAACAAGTAATAGCTGGAAGGTTATGAGATTCTGCTACAGCAGTGGTTAATAGCATGCCAATTTATTGCAAAAAGGCTAGTTTTTGGTCACTTACGTATTGTGGAAAATGCATGCCATTCTGTTTTTCCCAGGGAGAACAATTACATAATGCAATAACACTGGATTAGAACAAGTACTTACACAACAGAAAATACAGAGAGAGCATTTTAGTTCACATGTACATTCAGTAACTACCTAAAATCCCTTGTATTTCCGATATCTAATGGAAGAACACCTATACTAAAACACTATCAAGGTTGACAAGGGAAATTTAGTCTCTGGCATAATCCCCTTACATATCTAATAGTTTATTACACGTATCATAAAACATAAAATCTAGCAGTAGTGTCAACACTGCAAAATTCAGTGCATCCCATATAAAGAGAGTTGCATTGTATGTCTACCATTCAGAAAAAAAGCAAGCAGTAATTAAAAGAATTTGTAGCATAACATCATCATATATATTAATAAAATACCAATGAATTTTTTAACTTAAAAAAGTTCAAAAACCTTGACAGTGTTTATGGATTAATAAAAAGGTTAGAAATGTAAAGAAACGTCATAAGCAGCAGTCTATCTAAGTAGTGAATCACATCACCAGCCCTATATGTTAGTCATTAAAAAGAAACTATGAAATACATACATACAAATATTTTAACAAAATTCTTAAGAGGTAACACACATTGACAGAGTACCATAAACATCATCAACTTACATACAAATTCTAAATGGTTAAATGCCTATTATATTCTGGTCGTCAATCTTAAGTCAAGTGCTATCTACAAACTTCTAATATTTCAAATAGGTTAATACCAATTTAATACAAAACAGAAAATATTCACTGTATTTTCATATCAGCATTTGGATTTATAACAGTCTTCATGTATTATCAGTGTATAATTCACACCTGAGGCTATAAAAATCCACTAACCTAACCTCTTGTCATCCCCTGGTCAGTGAGGTATGTGACAGTGCAGAGAAACACTGGATTCAGATCAGAGGGAATGGATTTCAACTAAAATCTGCTTTCTAGATGCTTTATACTTACAAAAGAAAAACTGCATAACTTTATTCTTGTAACTGGAATGCTATCAATTCAAACTTCCCCAAGAATGCACTGTTAACAGACTCAAGATTGTAAGGGTATGTGTAAAAAACCTAACAAGCTAATTAAATGCAAGGATTTATTATTAGTAATGGCAGTGAACTCTATCAATGAAAAACTGTTGCCTTAAAAAGGTGGTTAAGGACACCTGGGTGGCTCAGTCGGTTAAGCGGCTGCCTTCGGCTCAGGTCATGATCCCAGGGTCCTGAGATCGAGTCCCGCATCGGGCTCCCTGCTTGGTGGGAAGCCTGCTTCTCCCTCTCCCTCTGCCTGCCTCTCTGCCTACTAGAGCTCTCTATCTGTCAAATAAATAAATAAGATCTTCAATCAATCAATCAATCAATCAATCAATAAATAAATAAAAAGGTGGTTAAATTTACCAAAAAAAAAAAAAAGTGGATAAATCTGCTTACTTGCTAAAATTTGTGACCCCCAAAATCAATGTTTGTGGTACTTTCAAGGTCACTGACAGACATGCATAGAGTGGTGAAAAATTTGCTGCCTAATACCTTCGTTCTCAGCTGAGGTTGAACAAAGTGAGGTTCTGCCTTGTTTCAGCTTGGCTATAACGATGACCAGAGGGGACTGAGAAGGTAGGGAACAGTGCAGTGTATTGCACACTGCTCTGGCTGTGGAGCCAGCCTGATAGAGCTAGATTCTCAAGTCTAGCACCTGTGAGCGCGGCAGCTTCAGGTAAGTCACTTAACACTTACGAATTGGATTTTCTTTTTTGTTAAAAAAAAAAAAAGGCATCTACTAGAACAAGAATTTTTTAGGATTTAAGATAATAATGAATGTAAGGGGTGTGTGTGTGTGTGTATGTACACACACACACGTATAGCTGAGTCTCCTTATTTGCTGCACTTATGTTGTTAAAGCAACCCAACACTAAATCAGTGAACCATGAGCCATTACTAGAGGAAATATGTATGTATGTATATATGTATGTATGTATGAACCTAGCAATGGTTCAGTGTTCAGGGGATTTTAAGAATATAACTACAGCAAGTAAGGAAAATCAACTCTATGAACTATTCGACAATATTAACAAAACCAAGCACATATAGTTTCTTTACCAATGGTGAGATCAGAAAAACACTAAAGATTCTATATTCTAGATAAATAAATAATAAATTTGAGATCAGCAGTAGAGTTTATGCTCTGAGGTTGGGCTTCCTGTGTTCTAAAAATCTACCCAATCACTTAAGAACTCTGGGATCCTAGGTGTATTATGTAATAACTCTGTGCCTCCATTTCATCTGCACAATGGGGACAGTAATAGTTACCACCACAAAAGGTTTATTTGAGGATTACAGAAAATAAAGTCACACATTATTTATTAAAATGATGGCTGGCACAAAGTAATCCTTAAATAAATATTAGCTACTAAAATATACCTGGGAAATATAATCAGCTTCCTTAAAAAAAAAAAAATACAAATTACTTATATATCTAAAACTCAATAAACAATCTTCCTACTTACAGCTATCACTTTAAAAACATTTTCATGTTTTTCTCCCAAATGAGTCATGTTACCGTGGGCTTTTTCAACTCACCATTGTTGCAGCATTCCAAGCAGTTGTTGGTGCAACCTTTGGTTGCCAGTTAGATCCTCCAGTTAGCTTCTTTTCACCCGGCTGACTCCAATTTACATCACTTTAAATAAACATAAGTGAGAACGTTAAATGTCTGTAATTATAAAGCTTCTTTACTATAGAGTGAACAAAAAGCATTTAAGATGCAAAAGCTCTACACATATTTTTGAGATGAAAGCCAAATCAACCTCTAAATGGTACATGGGGGAAATAATACATATAGAACACTCACTTCTTAGTAGTTCCATTTCCAATGCCAAGATCTAGGACAGGAAATAAAGCATTTAAAAACTAGACTCATTTTTATAACACAATTTATCGTAAAGAAGATTAAAAGAATCCAAAGACTACTTACTGCCCACAAGGTTGGCTAAGGATGAATCCAAGTCATCAGATACTAACTTGTTAGGTGGGAGTTTGGCAACAGGAAGACTCTGGTTCTGAGAGGCCACTGTTGGTTTCAGAAGTCCACCTAGTTCATCAAAGCCTTAAAGTTACAAACAGATGAAATAGGATTTGTAAGGGACTTTATGGTGCTATAGCTTTCTATAGGAGATCTCTGCCTTTTCTACTTGTTTGCTGGAAAAGTCCTCCACAACACTGGGCATTAATTAATGACTTTAAATGGAAAAGGGAGAAACTCACTGTTTCAGAGTGAACTGATTGAAAAGGCAAATTTGCTTTGGGAGAAATCATGTCTCATTTCATGACAAAAGTATATTAAGGTTAAAAGGAATGAAGAAAGAAGCATTCAAATAAACAATTCTTATTCCAAAGTTGTGAAAGAGAAGGGAATGGAATGTAATTCTCCCCCTCACTGGCAAAATTTTCTGAAGATTTACTTATACCTGAAGAAATAGAGATAAAAAATACATCTCTGTTCCTTTGAAAAATGCTTCTTCTAAGAAATATTTTATAGACCTCTTTACAGTCTTCAGAGTGGAGAACGTAAGGTATATGTAAACCACTACATTAGAAGGAAGTGAAAATGAACCATTTGATTATTACTTTTCTTCTGTCTAAAAACAGTTAACCTAAATTATACCTAAGAAACTGCTAACCTTATGCTCCAACTACATTAAACCATCTACTAAACTAGAACACTACTTAGAAATGAAAACAATAAAATCCCTTAAGGTTCTCTACCAAAGTGAGAAGGTAAAGTGAATCCAATCAAACAAACCCACTAAAGGACTCAATAGCATGATCTAGGAATAATAGAGAATTTGAAAAAGAAAGTCACTAAAAATGGTGGTTTACAAAATATGAACAGTTGATCTCTATTTACTTTATCCTTTTTCCCGGAAAGACAAACTCAAAAGGAAAAAGTCAAATGCATCAAAAAATATAATTATAAACCTACTAGTGCACAGAAAAAAAAAAAATCTTAGTCCACACACACTCTCTATAAGCTTGCTTACTTTTTGTGTAATTATATAGTATAAAATCAAAAATGCCTCAATATGTTTCTTTAAATGACTTGAACTTACTTACTAACCAAAATCAAAGGTCATCTCATGCTAAGAATAGTAAATTTTATGGAAACTCTTAATCTTCACAAACTTCAAATTAACAAGATAGTAAATGAAAACAAATGGAAACCTGGTTCTACAAATTTATGTAAGTTCTTTTAAGACAAATGAACATACTATAGAAAGAACCATCCTTAAAATAACAAAAAGCCCCAATAGCTCTAATATTTAATACATTCTAGCTGTTTAAATACAGACTGTCTCAACAAGTCAGGTACCAAAGGTTTTATTTTCCTACTTTTCAAAAAAGCCAATTTCATTTCAGTAAAGGTAAAAATTGTAATGACTACAAAGCACAACATTCTACACAAAGTCATTAGCAATTTACCAATCTAATCTGAGCAAGATCTCACTAGCTCTGGGAGAAACAAAATCCTCCCAGAGTCAAAACTGCCACTAAGAAAAGGGTAATCCCTTGAAGTTCTCATCTAGTGGCTGGGAGAAGAGGAACAACTTCACTGGCTACCCCAATTTAATCTATTACATTATGTTCAAAAGAGTATTATTATCTGTCCTCGCACAGAACCTAAATGAGAACATTATAGTAATATTAATAAAACAATTTTTCTTACCCCCAGAATCTACAATAACATTGGTAGATTTATTTCCAAACACAGATTCAAAGTCAACATTAAGGCCAGCTGAAGGATGTGGTTGTGCAACTGGAGATGGAGTGAATCCTAAGAAAAACCAAAATGGAAAAAGCTCAATTCTTTAATATTTCTACATTTACAGCTCTTAATAATGATGACAATAGAATGGAAAAAGCAATGAATTCCCTCAATGAGAAACAAGACCAATCCTTTAAGCAAAATGTTTCTTAATATTACTGTATCTTTTTGCGGTGATGACATTTTCCATGACAAAATCATCCTACTGACAAAGAAAACTGACAAAAGAGCAACTGAAGTTGAACTACTGTTTGTTTCATTACAAAAGTAAAAGCTTTGCTTATCTTTTTACCTTAATTTTGTATACTAATGATTTTTAAAAAACTAAACACATCTAAAATTCCAGGACTTTGCATGAAGCCAAATATATACACAATGTAAATGATCACTTCGTAATGAAGTAAGTATTCTATGGTACTTTAAAAAATATGAATCTACTTAGATTCTACTTAGATCCAGGAGTCTTCCCCCTGCCCCACCTTCCATTATTTCTCTCACCTTCCTTCCTCTCTTCAATGGTTAATTAAATGCAATATGGTTTAAGTTCATTTGAGAAGTAACAGGATTCTGAAAGTTACAATCCACTAATCCTTAGGTTCCCCCTTTAAAAGTAGCATTTTAGATCTAGCATGAGTATTCCACTGGGCACAAATTTTTAAAAATGTTCTTATTCCAGGGGCACCTGGGTGGCTCAGTCGGTTAAGCTGCTGACTCTTGGTTTCGGCTCAGGTCATGATCGCAGGGTCCTAGGATCAAGCCCAGAGTCCAGGCTCTGCCCTCGGCGGGGAATCTGCTTGGGATTCTCTCTTCCTCTGCTTCTGCCCCTCCCCCTGCTCATGCACGCAAGCAAATGCACTCTCTCAAATAAATAAATAAATCTTTTTTAAAAAGTTCTTATTCCAGGGCGCCTCGGTGGCTCAGTCGTTAAGCGTCTGCCTTCGGCTCAGGTCATGATCCCAGGGTCCTGGGATTGAGTCCCACATCGGGCTCCCTGCTCAGCAGGAAGCCTGCTTCTCCCTCTCCCACTCCCCCTGCTTGTGTTCCTGCTCTCGCTGTCTCTCTCTGTCCAATAAATAAATAAAATCTTTAAAAAAAAAAGTTCTTATTCCATAATTACTTAATTCTTAAACCACTCTGAAAAACAATGGTCAGGGACACCTGGATGGATCAGTCAGTTAAGGTCTGCCTTCGGATCAGGTCATGATTTCAGGGGCAGGCAGTCTGTTTCTCCCTCTCTCTCTGCCCCTCCCCATTGCTTGTGCTCTCTCTCTCTCCTTCTCTCTCAAGCTGTCTCTTTCTCAAATAAATAAAATCTTAAAAAAAAAAACACCACAATGGTCATACAATGAGAACACAAACACTATCAAAGTACAAAATAATTTATCTGACCATTCATCAAGAGGTTCCCAGATTTCTAGACTTACGAATTTTAATATTTTAAAGTGTACAAGCTGTTTAAGAATTACACCATGGGCTCACTGGTTCTTCTCATTACTCCTTACAAAAAGAACTGATGTATCTACTCAAGGAAGACAAAAATCTACCGTGCTTAATTGTAAGAAGTACACGTATTGTTCTTTAAATGATTCTGGAATCGGTACCTTGGCTGGTCTCCAAAGTTTAGAAAATACACAGAACAGTAATTTATAACTAGGACAGCATATCAAATTCCTGTTTTCTCCTATTTTATCCTAGCTTTCTAGAATTTGGTTATTATCAGAGATAAGCCTATCTTTTATAGTAATCCATTTATTACTTTCTGTAAAGAGAGGAGCCATTTCCTGAGGTCCCTAGGGGCATCAATCTGTGTAATTATAAGACAATTACCTAAAAGTATAAAATGTTTGAGAGGATATAAAGTAATCCAGGGCTAGCACCTCAAATTTAAAACACCTCTAGGTATGCAAAAAGTAAAAAGAAATTTTTAATAAATTTTAATAGCTGACTGGCTCCCAGGGAAATAAGCAATGTAGTTCAAAGTAACAATCTTTTTTAAGTAGTAATACATCTTCAAGGTAAGAATTCTGCATTTTCATTTCAATGAACATTATCAACTTAAGGGCTGTTTATCCCAAGTCATATTTTTGGATACTGTTAGGATTTAATTTTTAAAAGTTACTTAAAGATTAAAAGCTACTATCACCATTTCAAAAAGAAAATTTATGGACAAAAAAAAAAGATGAAAAGGCTCTCTGAGTTAAGGTTAACTGTTTAAAATAATCATGATATTGAATTGACGACTCTTTCATTTCACCAAGGCCAATGAAAACTCTGCCACTGACCATCACTAATTGATAGATTAACATTTAGAAACCACTGCCTGGCAGAGCAAATCTCAAGAGGACAATAATAAATTAACTGAAAGGTACAAGATGAACAAACTTTGGGGACAGAAAGGCATTCCAAACACATTCCAGAAAAATGTACTGTTTTGGGGCACCTGGGTGGCTCAGTTGGTTAAGCGACTGCCTTCGGCTCAGGTCATGATCCTGGAGTCCCGGAATCAAGTCCCACATCGGGCTCCCTGCTCAGCGGGGAGTATGCTTCTCCCTCTGACCCTCTTACCTCTCGTGCTCTCTCTCTCTCTCGCTCTCCCTCTCTCAAATAAATAAAAAATCTTTAAAAAAAAAATGTACTGTTTTGTTAAGGGATTTTGGTAGCAGTTCCATAATAAATCAGATCTCATACTTTTTGTGAAAGTAACTTCTAATATTAAACCCTATTAAACACTATGTAAGAGCTTTATAAACAGTGTATTATTTAAACTTCACAATAACCCTATTGAGATAGTCATTATTATCCTCATTTTACAGATGAGGAAACAAAGAGATTAAACAATGTTACTCAAGGTCAAAGATTTATTAAGTGGCAAAACCAAGACTTAAACCCTAAATTGTGTGTTTCCAGAATCTTTTAGGGGTTTTCAGTTCATCTTAAGTATTTATATCCTAAGTATTATATAAACTAGTAGGCAGAAAAAGAAAATTCTATTCTTACAGCTATAATAATTAATTATATTTATTCAGCCATTAAAGTTATATGAAATTCTTGAGCTTCTCACAGCAAATGCTGGGCCAAAAAAGTCAACAACCATGGCAATTTTTTAAAGTCTAAAAGCAATGAAAAAAGTGTTCAAGGCTGTATCTGATTATATAATAATTTAGGTTAAAAAGTACATTCCAAATATAAAATGATTTGCATAAACAAGATGGTTTTCAATGGTAGTTTTAATGATAATTCTACGTACCAGGCATAGTGCTAGATTTTATACAGTCATATATGTAAACCTCATGACAATCCCAGAAGTTATTATTATCCCAATTTTCATAGGCTTAGAAAGGTTAAATACTTGTTTCAAGTCACACAGGTAAGGAAGCAGAATTGGAATTCAAACGAATTCAAATGCAAATTCACTGGATTCTAAACACACACTTTCTATCAAATGTCCTCATAAATTCCATTTTTAAATACTTTTAATCATGCCCAAGTCTGCTAGTCAAGAACCTCAATTCTTCAGTTGTGTCACACCTACTTTTTCATGCCAATTGAACTAAGGTAATCAACTCCTATGCACCAAAAAAGAAAAAAAAAAAAAATCAGCTGAATTTTGGGGTTTCATTACCACTGCAATGGCCCAGAACATGTTTGGAAAGATAGAAATGAGTATCAAAATGGCCATGCCTCTCTGGAAACTGTTCCCTATTTCTTCTGCCTTTGCAGTGCTGGAAAAGTACCCTTGTTTCTAGGAGAATGCCACAACTGCTCAAGGCAAAATTATTTAGTGTTCTATCACTAACATCTATACAAAGAGCTTTAAATTCCATAAGCTTGTAATGTTATAAGCTCATCTGAAAATGTGAACCTTTTGAGTATAGATTAAAGTAGGCAGATAACAAGCATCCATTCACAAAACAATCCTGTGTTTAATCAAGACAAACAAAATTAGGGGAAAAATGATCTGTTCTTCAAAAGCAAGTATTTTCTTACCAAATTAAAAAAAAAACTCATTTTAAAGAAAACAAAGAACTCCCTCCTGCATAAATAAATTGATAAACTTCAGAGATACCATTACCTACCTCCGAATAAACCAGCTACAGTAGAAGGCTCATGGCACATAAGGGTAGTACTAGGATAAGCTTGAGTGCCACAAAAAGAATCTGACAAGGCATACATGGGGGGGGGGGGGAAGGACAGAAAAAAAGGAAAAGAGAAAAATGAGGAGGAACAGTTAAGAGTGGAATGGAGTAATTAAAAAAACAAACCAACAAACAAAACAAAAACAAAAACAGGAGAGTCCAAGCTCTTAGTGTTCTTCAAATTACAACTTACTTTAAAAAGCACTTAAGTCTCCATTATGAATACTCTATTTAAAATATATTCACAACAAAATTTTAAAAATAACCAACATGTATTTCCTTAGAGAAATCAGCAGCAGTTGGCTTTTTAGGCAATATTAACACATCTTCTGATGTCTTCTCTTACCGATGAGTAAGCAGGCCTGAACAAGGTCACAGACATGGCATAGCTGGGACCACAACCCCACTCCTCTTGACTTATAATTGCTTTAATGAGGACAAGCTACTTCGTACACTGAGGTTCACATCATCAGATCAATGTCCTCCTCTGGAAGGGTTAGAGGGTGTCTATGTAGCTGTTCTGATTTTTCTGGGTCATTCTTAATCCTTTAGAGCAGAGGTTGGCAAATTATAGCCAGAGGCCTATTTTTATATGGCCATATGAGCTAAAAACGGTTTTTACATTTTCAAAGGGTTGTTTAAAAAAAAAATGAAAGAAAATAAAAGAAGAATATACAACAGAGATCTTATGTATCCTGTAAAGTCTGAAATATTTACTATCTGGCTCTTTACACAAAAAGTTTGCTGACCACTTTAAAGAGAAGCACTATCCAAAAAACTTTCTAGTATTACAAATCTGCTCTGTGCAATATGGTAGCCACTAGTCACTGAGCAATAGAAATGTGGCTAGTACAACTAAGGAACTAAAAATTTATTTGTAATTTAGAGTTTAAATGACAATAGCTAGTGGCTAATTAGACAACAAAGCTCTAGGAATGACATACCTTGGGTCGTCCTTTCCTGCTCTCAATACTCTGAGTAAGAAATTGTTGGAATTTTTATTATACAACCTTACTTCTCAGAACTTTTAATGTGAATTAAAAGGCTTCTTATTACAAAGCCTCTTCTTAGGATAGACATTAGCAAACTACAGCTGCATATCTTCGTAAATAAAGTTTTATTGGAACATAGCCAAACGCGTATTTATGTATTGCCTACGGCTATCTTCATGCTATAATCCCAAAGCTGGTAGCTGTAATGGAGACTATGTGGCTCATGAGCCAAAAATATTTACAATCTGACCCTTTAAGAAAAGGTTTACTGATCCTTGTTCCAGACTAATGCCTAGGTTGACAAGAGTGATTTATATTTTCCCATTCTGAACTCACTTTTACAAAAACGTTTAAGTACTGAACAGTAAGTTTTTGCTAATGACAAAACTTGGCAGATGTGATTTTTTTTAAAAAGTATACTTTGTACTTTCATTTGTACTATTTACACTCAAAGAATAACAGAGTTTAGATAAAGATTATTTAAATCTTAGTTTAAATAAACACTAAACAGAATTTAAATAAAGTTTACACTTCCACAAGGAAAGGGCACTGTAAAGCAAAGCTGCCAGACTCCTGCTTCAAGCTTTTGCTCCTATTAGCTGGGTTGTCTCAGTACATTAACTTTTCTCGGACTCAGGTGATCCATCCATAAAAATGGTAGTAATTCTATTATCAATATGAGAGTTGAGAACTTGACCAAATATTCTCTGGAGGTCCTCACAAGCCTAAAATCACCAATTCTAGGATTTTAATCTTCAAATATTCCTACTCACCTTGATGGCCATCAACTTTACTATCTTTCTTTGTTTTTTGGTCTTCCTCTTGCCCCAAACCACAGGCCTTAAACTTAAAAAACATTAGGAAAATGACACTTCTAGTATATTCCTTTTGTTACAGGCTTTCCTTGAAAAGCTTAATAATTAACTCTCTCACGATGGTTTTTTATATTTTTACTCTGCTGCTGTTTCAATGTGAAATAGCTATGGCCTTTAGCATTTAAGGTTACCGCCCTCCACTCTGTCCCTCTGGGGTGAATAGAAGACTGACATACTGAAGCACATGCACTGCTCTGACCTAAAAGATGGAAATTATAAGCCCCCAAGTAAAGACATATCTGTCTCATACCCCAAATTAAAGCAACTGACTTAAAAAGACACAGGAAGCCATACTCACTGAATATGCTCTAGTTCATATTCAATAAGTACAAAGAAAATATAAACTTATTAGAAAACCACATTCTAAGGATAACTCGAGTAACCCTTTATTACCAAGCAAATAAGGTGCAGCATTTCACAAATTTTCTAAAGAGTAGCGAAATACGAAATTTAGTTTCAACCACTTTTTATTTAATTTGTAATGTGTTACAATGACATGAAGGAATGCCTGCAATTAATTATTACGATTTGGAGCTATGAGACTAGTTATATATAATGACAGCACCTGCCTTGGATCTTTCTCAAATCTCTACTCTTTTCTAGTCACCTCTCTTCCACCCCCTCAGATATATCGAACAGAATGTTCAGAATGTGGCTACATGATCTATTTAGGGTACACAGATGACTTTCTGCATGCTGCTTTAAACAAAGATTTCAATTTGCATCACCTTATTCTCTGAATTGAATAAAAGCAGTTTCACCATCTTTTAAGAGGTGTTCAGCATCTTTTCAGCAGAATTCAAAAATGTTAATTTCAGGTTAGTATATACTCAAAAATTTACATTTCCTTGTACAGCTCTGGAGTAAAACTTTACCTTTTTACGGATTTTTATACCACAACCAAAGGTGATTTAGATGAGTTGTTTTTCATTTTCTACTTGTCTTTTATCTCCAGGCTAACAATGAAGTGAAATCCTTAAGAATGGGACAAAGGGTATGTATGGATTTGAGACAATCTAAAATTGTACTATTCACAGTTTAAAAAAAAAAAAAAATGAAGATAGCTACTGAGAGTGATAACCACCCTCTCTCCCAAACACAGAGGGAAAGATATAAGCACGCACATGTCAGTAAGTTTAAGAGATGTTACCCTATAACCAACTCTCTGAATTAATAAACAAAATGTGGGGGGAAAAATGTGGCAAATGATGTTAGACAGCTTGCGTATCACACTATCATATGACAGAGAACAAAACACTTAAACACAACTTCAAAGGAAATTTCCTTTCCTAAAAACTTGGATTAAATAAAATTAGGGATACTAATTTAAAAATGTTACTACATTATTGCTCTTTAGTTTATTTTAAAATTTGATATTAAAATCCAAAATAATTATTGCAGTGCCTTAAAAATAATTAATGAATACGTAAAAAATACTTAGGCAGTATAAACATTAATTGGAAAGAAAGGTTAAATGGTACTTTACCAACAAACATTTCATGAGTAGGTGTCCTAGTAGTAAAAGTGGATACATCTGAAGAAATGGGAAGGTGAACATCACCACTACTTTTTGTGAGGAAAGGATTTAAGCTTGGAATGGCATCATCAACAGCATCTACAGTAGCAGAGAAAGGATCTGTGCAGTCCAAGTGCATTACAGCAAAATGAAGAAAGGAAGTAAATTAATTAGTATTGTAATTAGTCAAAAGATGCAAAGTGAAAAGTAGCTGCTATATTATTGTTTATTAATCTTAAGTGCAAAATACCTAATCATCATCATCAAGATGGAAGAACTACATTTAACATCTTTTAAAATGAATCCTTACAAGAAAACATTTATGTGTCTAATTAACATCTGTAGCATACTAAGGACAGATCTGCTCTCCAACATCAGGAAGCCAACAGTCAGGTAAAAAAGAGAATAACCAAAATGCATCTATAAAAGAGCCACCCACCCTGGACCATGTTCCCCACCTTACATGGGAATGTATTGGCTTTCATGGCATAGCTATGTTTATTCAAGTAACAGATATAAACAACCAATATGTGTGTGGCACAAGTGAAATTTCAAAAAACAAAGAGAATTAGGGGTAAAGAGCTATTTATAACATGTGGGGTAAGTATTATAAAGGGTTCAGAGGTAGGAAATAAAAAAAATAAAGATGAAGAAAGGGTCTAATGATTTAGAAACCGGAAAGGAATTTTAGAAAAATTAAGAATAGAGACAAAAGACTCGTGGCCATTTAGCGGACTGGGAACCACTCTGAAGGTCCAGTTAAGAGTTCTAAAGCCAAATCATTAAGGCTTTAATAATGCTAAAGGAATGATAAAAGTACTGTTCCATATTAGGATGGTACCAAATGTGTATTATTATCAAAGCCTATCTCTAAAGTTATTTTAGAATCAGATATTTACTGTACCTATACCTCATTCAAGATAACCATCATTCTAATGATTGAAAACCATTCATCATTAGCAGCAAAAACACTCTTAACCTCCTTGTTCTGTACTTTAAGCAAGCAGCCTGTTCTTGCCTACTCTAGTCTAGTTTGTGATGCTCACTTAACAGTATAGTATTAAGCACTGTATCTTACTCTAAGACTGTAAGATAAAACAATAAAAACACAAAAATAGCCTAAGGACCAGCTCATTCACTACAAACACACTTTCTCCTAAAGTCAATAAATTCAAAGCAGGTGTTCCACAAACCCTACAACCTATTTAAAAAAGGAAAATATCAAGAAAATACTGAGGTCACTGGCTTATACAGAATCTTTTTAAAAAACTTTAATTTTTCTATCACACAGGACCTTTTCTAGGAATTAAGCATTCCTATGGAACATCAACTCACACCCAAAAATAAAGTCTTACAAATGACCAAAATTCACTGATATAGTATTCAAACTAAAATGATCATGTTTAACACCTTTCCCATCTCTCCACTCCTCAATAAATGGAACAGGGAAAAATCCAAAAAAGTTAATTGAGAAATAAGAAGCAGAAAATAGATACAAGAAAAAGGTTTTCTGTCCTAAAATAAAACTGTAATGATGACCACTCTAACTCCTTTCTGCGTAAAGAAGGAGATGTATTGTTTAGAGCTAATCGATTTGTTGAAAGTACTATTTTAGAATATTGAATAGTGGCATGACGTTTTTAAAGTATGTTATACATGGTTGGACCCAAAACATCTCTAGTTTTTCCATGCAAAAGAAGCCAAGAGAGAAGTCATTTGAAAAAACACATTTTTCTATTACAGATCTATTAGTTTATGAGAAAAGACACGTTTGGGAAAAGTCATTAGTGATCTGCTGCTCTGATGAATGATTAAGTTCTACCTAAGTACTTATTATCAATCATTCTCTATTATATGAAACATCCTAGAGAAGATTATGCAGAAACATGCAAGCGCACCTGTATTTAGGTCCATTAAACAGTAAGAAAAAAGTTCTTAATCTACTTGACAAAATATTAAATAATATTTATCTGTTAGTGGATACTATACTATCAATAATAAAAACAAATTCATTAAGATAAAAAAGAAATAATGTTCCAGCTATCCCCACTTAAACTTTATTCACCAGACTGGCAACTACTCTAACTTCGTTAAACTTTTTAAAAAATCATTTTTTCCATTATTTTTATCATTATTCACTTGAAAGTTTAGTTTTATGTTACAATAGCAAAGAAAAATAATCCAAAAAAGGTGAGGATTAAAACAGCAGTCATATTTTAATGTTGAGGTCCTAGATACTAGATACCTACATTGACACAAGTTTTTCATAAAGCATTGTGTTTCATGCCAGCTGAGAGTAAAGCAAATTAAACTTCAGAATGGAAATTCTTTTTCACCTGAATTAAATTTTGAAATCTAGCTTAAGATACACATCAGTGTACTGAGCTGATAATATTGCTCATTTTTAGATTTGCTATAACACAAAGTTTTAAAGGTGATATAAACTTAAATCTTCTCACATATTAGTATTCAACACCAAGTGCTTTGTTCAGACTCCAGACCATTTCTTGAAAAATCAAAGGCTCATTAAAAATGCAATAAGGGGAACAGAAGAGCTTGTGTTCTCTCTTTCATGCTCATTTTTAGGTGGAATCTTAAATGCCTTTTATATAAACATTCAAACCTTAGTTCCCTTTAACTCAACATCCTAACTTATCTGTGACTGGGAATATACAACATCTCTATGGTGCTTTATAAGAACTACCAAATCTGTTATAAAAAAATACCAACTCTGCTATTAAAAACCATTTTAGCATATGAAAGCAAGACAAACCTAGAATAAGATTTTAGGATTATCAAAAAAAATCATACCTTTGGTTTGCCACATGCTATAAAAGCAGCATGATGTAAGACATTACATATTTCAAATGTTAGGTAAATTGTTAATTTCAAAAAACTTTTAACAATGTTATGATCAAAACGTTTTATTTACATCATTTATTTATTTATCTCAGTCTAACTTAAATTTCAAAAATAAAGTAAAAAATCTTAACCCAAGTCCTGGATATAAAAAATACATTGACTGATTTAGGAAGTATTCAAAGTTCTTGACTTAAAACACTCTTCAGCTATCCAATTACACAGAAGTCAAAACTCTGAAATTATCACCAGCTCAGGAATCAAGTGTCTTTTTTTGAAAGCCAAGACAAGATTTAATTCTTAAGTTGAGAGGTTCACAGTAAACATCACTGTCCTTTCCTCATATATAACGATAAGCCTTTGGAAAAATAATGGTCAACTGCTATAGCCTCTGCTCCCACTGTACTTGATTTGTATTTTTAATATTTTTAACAGTCTCACTTTTACATAGCAAGCCTAATGTTAATATGAAGGAAATTTTGATGGAAATAGTACCAAGAGCAAAATAACCTAAAACAGGAAAATAAAACATGATTAAGTATATTCCAACATACAGTATTCACCCACAGACTGCTATGAAATGATTTCTTCTAACAGGACATTAAACAACTCTTACACTGAAATTACTTGAAATTATTCTCCCACAATAATAGTCTATCTGCCTTCATGTGAGTTCAATAATTCCAAGCCAAAACTTTAACTTGTGATTATTAGAACTAATTATATATGGTGTCCAAACAAAAAACTTCACAGTTCAGTTTCTTTGAAATGTATCAGTTCTCACTAAGACTTGTGTAAAATTTCTCATCCATTTAGAAAAACAACTTTCAGGGGCGCCTGGGTAGCTCAGTCATTAAGCGTCTGCCTTCAGCTCAGGTCATGATCCCAGGGCGCTGGGATCAAGCCCCACATCGGGCTCCTTGCTCTGTGAGAAGCCTGCTTCTCCCTCTCCCACTCCCCCTGCTTGTGTTCCCTCTCTCGCTGTGGGTCTCTCTGTCATATAAATAAAATCTTTAAAAAAAAAAAGAACAACAACTTTCAGCCTTAACTTTAGAAATCTAAACAGTGTGTCTGGTTTTTTTTTTTTAAAGGGGAGTAAGCAAGCTAAAACTGCTTACATGGTCATGTCAATTCTACTAAACTTCTAAAACAATTCACAATAAGCAGAAAATAAGCATGTAAATTTCGCCAGATTAAAAATCCTAAAATTAGGACATATCATTAGGATCTTTAAAAATTATTTCTTGGGGGGCGCCTGGGTGGCTCAGATGGTTAAGCGTCTGCCTTCGGCTCAGGTCATGATCCCGGGGTCCTGGGATCGAGTACCACATCGGGCTCCCTGCTCCTTGGGAGCCTGCTTCTCCCTCTGCTTCTCTCTCTCTCTCTGTCTCTCATGAATAAATAAAATCTTTAAAAAAAAAAAAAATTATTTCTTGGGGTGCCTGGGTGGCTCGGTCGTTAAGCGTCTGCCTTCAGCTCAGGTCATGATCCCAGGGTCCTGGGATTGAGCCCCGCATCAGGCTCCCTGCTCGGCGGGAGGCCTACATCTCCCTCTCCCACTCCCCCTGCTTGTGTTCCTGCTCTCTCTCTGTCAAATAAATAAAATCTTAAAAAAAAAAAAATTACTTTCTTAACCTTAATTTGCTGTCTACATTTCATTCAGATAATTCTAAAATATTTATTGACTTTAAACTTTTTTTTTTATTTATTTATTCATGAGAGTCAGAGAGAGAGAGAGAGAGGCAGAGGGAGAAGCCGGCTCAGGGAGCCCGATGTGGTACTCGATCCCAGGACCCGGGATCATGACCTGAGCCGAAGGCAGACGCTTAACCATCTGAGCCACCCAGGCACCCCTTACTGACTTTAAACTAGTTTACTGACTTTAAACTAGCTTATCAGTTTTAGAAATCAACTCTGAGATCTTAAGATTTAGCTAAATTAAACTAATCTTTTAAGTCGGTTTTTTAATCAAGTCATGGCTCACAAGGTTAGTCTAGAAATCTAGTGTTTTAGTGTTTCACTATTCCTGTTCCCTGCCATATTTTGAACCAGAAATAACCTGTCCAGAAAAAAAGAAAACATCCACTCATTGAACAAACTTATTATACTAAATAGAACGTCAAGAAGTAACTATAAAAAATAATGAAAAAGTTCTTAAAACTCGAATCATTAAAATATAGATGAAACAAGTCTAATTCATATTAACATAAAAATTCTCTAGAACAATTACTTTATCTTGCTATGAGAGGTAAACTGATCAATTCAGATTTTACACGTGAGCCAACAGAACTTTTAAGGTAGCTGACCATTCTCTATTGTTCTGTGGACAGTATCCTTGGCTCAGAATATCTCCCCTTTTACTCACAAACAATTTTTGAGTGTTCGTAAAATAATACATATATACAAACAAACACAACCAACCAAATGAAGTAATTTTGAAAACATATTATATGCCTAAACAAAACTGCTTAAAAACTAACATGGACTAGAGGTTCAATCCTTCGAAGATGCCAGGTCAATGATCATGATATAGTTACCCTAAGATCAGTAACTACTCCAGGGCAGCAAACATTCCTGTTCCTATTAGTGGAAAATTCTTTGAATACCAAAATCTTATAGGTCTGAACTAAATACAAGTAGCATAAAGACTGTCATGACATTCCCAGTCAGAACAAAGTTCACTGCCTGATAACACCATATGAGTTTTATTAGAACCTTATCATATATTTACATGACAGGAGTTTTCTTTCTCCCTAAAGTCACTTTTTTTTCTGTACCAAAAACAAAATAACCCTTAGGCATTTTCTGATTATGGAACAGATATTCAACACTGAAAGAATGATTTCATACTTCAACATACACTGGGTCCTTCCTCTTCACCTTCATTAAAACTTCATTTCATAATTTAATTGAAACAGAAATTCCAAAATTACATTTACAAATACATGAAAACATCTTCAAGGAACAAAATGACTTCTTTGCCACTGTAATATTTTTCAAGTTCTCACGTATCAAGTGTAACCAAAAATTACACAAATAAGTGAAACACTACAAAATGGGAAGGGAGTGGCCTATACAACATATAAAGCAGAATTCCTTAATGCTTACCTCCCCATGTACTTGCTACCTGAGACGCAGTAGACATAGGAAGTACAGATGGGTGAAAAGTTGGCTGTTGCAAATCAAGCAGATCATTTGGTAGCTTTGATGTGCTAGGAAAATATTTTGAAAAGATGATTTATTTATTTATTAGGTAAACATTGCTGTATCAGCCACCCCCTTTCTCCTGCCCAGTAAATAAAAACATTAAAAGTGAAAAAAGTCCCCAGTAATGTAAACCCCAAAAGGAGGAACAGTTTCAGCAAGATAACAGTTGCGTATCTTTTATATATATAAGAGCATATTTTTATTTATAACAGTGTATTTCTAAGGAGGTTTGGAAAAAAATATTCAAGTACCGTATTTTGTTTATATAGGATTCAAATAATTATAGCCCTTCTGGAAAGATCAGTGACTGCCCCAGGAAAATATTGATTTCCTTACTGAAATGAACCTAAACAACATGATTCTGAAATACGAAACATCCTGGCAATTTTAATTTTTGTAAGGAAATTTGTTTTCTTACTTTTAATCTTCAAAGAACTTCAATTACATTTGTAATAGTAATACCCCTAGCAAAGTAAGATACCTGTTAACTTCAATTCTATTGCTTCAATATCCAAATATACCAACAATACAGGAAAAAATTATACATGCATATATGATATAAACTTACAAAAGAGCTACCCTATGCCACACTCCAGGGGGCACTATTTACAGGATATGTTAAGACTGTTATGTGATTAAGGAATAACAACTCAAAAAAAAAATCCTAGAGTTTCCATGAATTAAAGCATTATGTATACTATAGCACAGATTATTTTTAACTTACTCAAAAACAAAATGTCTTTTAAGACGTAAAAAATAGTTTTGATAGATAAGTAAAAATACAAATGCATTTAGTACCTTGAGGAAAAAAAAAACAGAATAGGCAATAAGCATTCTAAAACAGGCTGTAAGATCTGCCCTCAATTACAATTAAAAAGGTAAAAACTTTGAGTGTATTAAGTGAAATAGAACATAGTCAAATTACTTATCTAATAATTTAATTCTCAAACATTCAACATCTTTTCCATTTACCTCTCCTAAGACAGACTCTGTCTTTAGGGAAGAGGTAACAACTAAGTAAAAGTTACACTGAGCTATGAGAGGACTCAGTAGGTGGGAGGGAAGACCTTTTAAGAATGAGTTAATAAAATAAACAGCAACAACAAAATCAAAGAAAACCCTCTCTGTGGAGCATTTACCTTGTGCTAATTAAGCACTGTGCTAAATCCTATACTAGCCACCGGGGAGTCTGCTGCAAATGAAAAATCTTGGGACTTACCCTATACCTACTGAATCAGAAACTCTGAGGGTGAGACTCAAAAATCTGTGGCTTCAGAAACTCTCCAGGTGATTCTGATGCTTACTAAAGATTGAGAACCACTGACTTGTACCATACATCTTATTTGGAAACAAGTTTAAAAAAAAAAAAAAAAAGATGGAAGAAAAGAAAAGTAATAACAACCAAGATTCAAACCAGAATCTGACTTCCAAACTGAGACTTTAAACCACTCTGAGGTAAAAGAAAGGACAAATTTAGAAAAAGTCAATTATCCTAATTTGCCTGGAAATATTAATTTCCATTGTTAAGTAGCTTTACGCAACAAGATTACTGAAGTTGGGCTGGTAGGCTTCAATGCCACAGAAACCTGGCAACTAAACTCTTACTATGTTCCAGATCACTGAGTTTAACACCTGGGAACAGACATGAAAGACATTTAATTTAATATCCAATGAAAGAATACTATGAAACAGATTACATATCCATGTACATAAATGAAACATCTGCCCACTACATTCCAATTAGTATAAATTTGTAATTCAGCCATCTTCCATTTCCTAAAAATGCAAAATATAAACTCTTAATTATACCACTATCACCATCTATTACCACCTCCTTTGTGTGAATTTATGAATACAAAATCATAAACTAAATCTGAAAAGTTCTGTAACATTTCTATGAGAAGTCTGTCTTTAGATCTAAGTATTCAAAGGTAATCTTTATCTCTTCCACCCACCTGTTAGAAGAACTAGGGGTAGAAAAGATGTCAATGGCTGGTGCAGTCATTATACCCCCTGCTGAGGTGGACACAGGAGAGGCTGCGGTTGTTAAAGAGGTATGAGGTTTCTTTGCAAGTTCTTTTAGGCGCTGTTCCTATGGAGAAAAGAAACTAGCATTAAGGAATCCAGAAAGCAGACGTGTTTTAAGGCTTCAGAAAAAAAGCATTACCTAATTTTGTTCTGATGGCAGAAAGGTATTCCCTGTTTCATCAACCATTCAATGTCAGGATGAAAAATCAGACTACTGAGTGTCACCCCATTTGAAATACTGTTATTTAGAGGTCCCAATTACTTGATGAACACCTGTACTTGTTTTTCCCAATACAGAGAATGCAAACACCTACCTTTAAAGCTTTTAAACGAGCCTGTTCTTCCTCTAATGCTGCCTGCTTTTCCCTTTCATCCACTTTGGTTAGAGACAGGCCAGTGCTTGCCAGGGAAGAGACTGCGTTGGAAAGTGTTGTCGCCCTAGAGTAATTGGACAAAGGTAATTTGCTTTTTTGCAAACTAGTTATGAAATGGTCTGGCAACACAGCCATGGATAAGCACTACAATTATGAACTTACCTTATGGAGTAAAAATCAGTACTTTAGATGAACTATTCTACCCACAGGATTATTAGTAATTAGCTAATTTATACAAACATTCTCTGCTTTTTAAATTGTTAGACTTTGGAAAGGGTTCACAATAACTTTGAGGGACACTGCTTCTTCCAAGTCCCAAGGGAAGGAACCAATGCAATTAGGAAAGAGCTCATGTGCTCCCAGGAAAAGCTTGATGGGTAAAATGTATGGAGTTTCTCACAGGAAATTACTCTGCTAATTTACAGCCTAGGTTTTGGCAGTACTAATACAGGAACACTAAAATATGAGTACTAGTAATAAGTAATGTGTGTCTAGATGTTTCCCTTATAATAACACCCAAAAATGTCACGATCCCAGAGGACCACAGGTTCCTTCAAAGGAAAATCAATTTTATTTCAGTCATTAGTCCACCTGGCACCTCCTTTCTATCTGCTAGTCTTTTGCCAAGCTAGAATTTCCTTTTCAAACATGTCACACATGCACAATGCATCATCTCTCTCTGGCAGATACACAGCAAGTCACCTCCTTTCCCTTATATCAAAATTTTATCCATACCATAAACCCCAACAACATTAAATTCCCAAATGTTAATTCTAAGCAACATAAACACATGTAGTAAAGAATTCTAACCTGAAGAACTACTCCTCAATGACCTTTACTCATTTTCCTTTTATCACACACCAAACATCATTAGTTTCTACTCTAAGCATACAAGTGGCAAATCTATTCAAATTTTATGTAAAATCAATTTTATAAAGACACAACTTAGAAGACAAGGGAAGAGTAATATAGTTGTGATAGAAATGCAAGAAACTCAGCCAATTTTATGATAAAGTATGAGGTTAAGTCAATATACCTGAACTATTTGACTTTATTTTTCATTACTTTCTCAGGTAAGTGAGCCGTATAATTTGGCTTATACTTCTAAAAACCTACTAGAAAATTCAACGAACAAATTTGAATTAAAAAGTACTAAAATCCAGTAATAACACTTTCCTTTAAAAATTACTTAAATTTTATTGCCACAAAAAAAAGTTCTGAAACAATCAAAAAGTCTACAGAGAAGGAAGGTTCTCGTTATAAATGTTTTACACAAAATTTTTTTCATACTATTAAGAGAAAATTGTCGTAAAAAAACATGAGAATTACTCAAGTCACTACCCAACACAAAACTCATGTTACACAGTCAATATGAGATGATCTGTGCTATGTTCAATTTGGTAGGTTAACTGGTTTTAGTCTTGGAAATCAGCTCAAAGCCCAATAGATTGATTAAAGTATGTAATAATCAACCACATGAATTGGCATTAGAGAAAGATGATGAAATTTTATGTCAGACATCATAGGTTTGAGTCCCAGAATTACTACTGCATACATTTCACTGGCCTATAGTGGGGGTTAATCAAATTTGTAAAAGGGCATCTTATAATTATAAGACACCATATGAACCAATGCATTATCACCTTTTTAAAAAAAGTTTATTTTTAAAATTTATCATTTTTCTTAAGTTTTATTTATTTTCAGTAATCTCTACACCCCATGTGGGGCTCAAACTCACAACCCCAAGATCAAGAGTCGCATGCTCTTCTGACTGAGCCAGCCAGGTGCCCCAACGCACTATCACCTTTGAGAGAAATACTGACATTATGAATATAATTACAAACCATGTAGTCAGTGTTATCATCTTAAGAGATGCTGACATCTATTGAAGATCAGGAATTATTCCAAGAATTTATATGTATTAACCCATTTAATCCTTGGCAGCAACTCTATGAGGTAGATGCTATTAATTACAAATGATTAATCAAGATAAGGGGGAGTCAAATAACTTGGAACTTAAGCTAGATTCATCAACTCTCTCAGAAACATCACTCCTGCTCTTTGCCCTACAAAGAATAATGTACCTGCTTGCAGCCGTAGAATCTTTAATTTTCTTTCCTTCCAAGGAAGCTAAATGCTGTTCCAAGGCATCAAGAAGACTGCTTGGAGCCTAAAATTGTACAAATATTAAAATTTTCATGATAATTAGGCCACTGGTCAAAAAAAATTAAGTATCACCTAACATATGAGAGTAACAAAAATAGGTATATTCCTCATGAACTAATTAGCAGTGGAGTTTTAGCTACCAAAGAATAACATTATTATTTTTATTACATAAGCATGACCTAGTAAGGGGTATTAATAAACATAACCAAAAATATAAAAACTGAGACTATGGAAACATGAAAACATTAAGAGGTTCCTGCAAGTAATTAATTTTTTTAATATTTAACTTATTTGAATTTTTAATAAAAACATACTCCTAAAAGCTTGACATACTGTTGGGCAATGTTCCCTGTAATTGATAAATACTTGCTGAGTAACTGAAAGTGCACAAACATTATCAATGTGATACAATCTTTTACCCACTAGAATGGCTAAAGTTAAATACACGACTAGCAACATCGAACACTGGTGAAGATATGGAACAAATGGAACTCTTATACAATGTCGGTTGAAATTCATCCGCCTTGAAAAAGGATCTGAATTTTTTTTTATGAAATTAAATATACACCTAGCTTAACTATCCAATTCCATTCCTAATTATCTACCCAAAAGACATAAAAACCTATCTCCACAAGAAAAGACTTGTTCAAGAATGTTTTTAGTAGCTTTATTTACAACAGTAAAAAACTACAAATAATCCCAAAGTCCATCATTTGGAAAATGGATAAACAAAACTGTGAAGTCACACAATGAAATACTATTCAGCAATAAAGAGGAATGAATTAATGGTACACTCAATACATAGAGCTCAAAACACTATGATGAGCAAAAGAAGTCAGATACAAGAAAACCACTTGGATGATTCCATTTATATTACATTTAAGATCTAATAAAATTATGCTATTAGAAGTCAAAACTGATTTATGGAGAGGACTAGGGAGTGGCCAGAAGAGGATCTGAGAACTGGGGTGATGGAACTGATCTATATATTGAATGGTGTGCTGATTACACAAATGTCTACAGTTAATCAAATTTGACTGAAATAGATATTTAGCTCAATTTTGTTTTAAAAAACAAAGACTGGCCTTTAAAGGCTATGTATCAAATCTTAATATGAAGAGCTAATTACTTTCAAAAGGAAACAAAGTGAGCTGACAAGAATTGTTCACTATCTTTCAGTGAAGCAAATCCATCAGTGGCATTTACTTGCCCCAAATATTCTTTAGGATTTGAGATAAAGAGTTACTGGATTACAGGTATCTAAATCTACCAATTATGACTTGAACAATTTCCTTCATTCTGCATTTTCTCTATATACAAGACCTTACCTTAGTACAAGAAAGATACACTAGAAAACAAATTAAAGCCAAAAATATTAGATTATAACATTAATGTCTATGTTGAACTGAGAATACATGTGCACCACTCCCTAACCTCAACAAAATGTCTAAGACTCCAAGAACTCTTGTCAGAGATGATGATGAGAATGTTGTTGACAGTGATTAACATTTAAAAAGCTATTACAGCACAACAGGCAACATGCTAGCTACCTTGTATGTAATTACTGAGTCTATGAGGAAGGTACTAGTATTATATCCATTTTACAAATGAACAACCTGAGACAGTGAAATGTAAATATCTTGCCTAAGATCACATATCTGATATAGAGCAGGAGCCAACACAGAGTCTAAGGTATATCTAAGCTGAAAGTTTAGATAAACTACTATGCAACAGAATCCTACATTAAAACTGGGCTTTGCACTGGAGAGATTAAAGGAAATAAACTAAAGGAATAGTATAGTAGTGGCTAGCTCCACCAACATAAGAGATGAAGAGATCATAATGCTAGAACAACAGTCAGCAATGTATCATGTTAAAATCTGTCAAGAAAAATTACACTGATCTCCTTGACAGTAGGAGCTGCATATTATTCATCTTTGTACCATTCACACCTAGCAATACAGGCAGACAGTGAATTGATATTATGCAATATACTTACCTGTGAAAGGTCTGGTATATCACCTCTGTCAATTCCAACTTGCTGTAAGAAGCAGAAGCATTGTATTTAATGAACAAAATTATAATAAAGAAGTAATAAAATAAAATTTAGAAAATGAAATTTACGGCAAGTATTGTGAACAATATTCTGGACAGAAATCTTTAAAATCAGAAGAATATTTAATCTCCAGAGGTATCATTCAATATTCCTAAGGGCTTAGATGTGCTTTAACAGCTCTGAAAGTTATAAAAGGAGAACTAGAGGTGGTAAATTCAATAAGACTATTAAGTTACCAGCTCCACATCTTCTGAGCACCTAGGTAAGCTAAGCTGTCACAATCTGCAAGCCCAAAGATAGTCTCATGAAAGAATATTTTATTTCTCACATCATATGGCATTAGCCATGTATTTCATCTCAGACCAAAAGAACTGGAGGTAAATAAAGGCTTAAAATTTAAGTCAATAACTACAACTATCAAATGCAAAGAACATAAGAGGCTAAAGGAAAAAGTCGACAAATTAAAACACTTAAAGAATTTACTGGAAACAGTATAAACACTACCTTCTTCTTGTTTTAATATATGACTGACACAAAAGAAATGGAAAAAAAATTGATTTCTCCTTGAGAGATACTTTAAATCCAATATAATCTTCAGTAGACTTCATAAAATAGCTAATGTAAAGTTATTTTCTTCAAAGGTCTCATCGTCCTATTCTATCCTACTCCATCTACTATAGACTGAAATACCACTATGGTAACAGAGCTAGAATCACCAACTTGCTAGTTCCAGATTAACTACTTTGATATAATTGATCAATTATAGCCTAGTCATCTTCCAAAATTATCCTAGCAAGACATCTCTACTGGTGATGGGCAGAGGGCAGAGAAAGTGAAAACAAAAACTCTTTGAGAGCTGCCTCTGGGCAAGCAAGATAATGCCTGCAAGCATTACCACAACAGAAATGCCTTCTGTGACAATGACAGAAAATTATTTTTTTTAAAGCAGGGTTTTATTAGCTTTTTATTATTTGTATTATGGTTTCTGGCAAAAGATAAATTCTTCAATAAGATGTTTCGAACAGTTTGAACATCTTAAAAGTAAAATATTTTTGTCTCAACTAATTAAATCCTTCAATTATTTTATTTGCCAGAATGAATGAACTATGCTTTTCAAACATCATTTAGCTACCTGTTAAAATCCTTTGCACACATCAAAACAGAAAAGAAAATCACTTAGAGGAACAGTTCTCAAAATAGGACATCTGTTGGATTCTGAATTGAAGGTTATAGATTACTTTTTTTCATTAGAAAATATAAATGTATAATAATTATCCTTAAAAGACCAAGATTGACATTCATTTGCATTCCAGTATGTGCTTTCTCAAGGTGGGGGAGAATAAAAATAATAGCAAATGTCTTCAGGACACAAACTAGAAGTCAGGTACTGTTCTAAACAATTTTACAACCCAATGAGGTAAGTACTACTGCAAGTACTTTTACAGAGGAGGAAACCATGGGATGCCAAGATTAAGGACCTGTACCAAGCTGTTATAGCTGAAATCAGGGTTCAAACTCAGGACATAAGCACCCAAGTTTCTAACACCCCACTGCAGAATCAAAATCACACTAGAGAACACACGTTTTCTGGGTGTCATGGGGAGAAAATGAGGAGAGGTTATCAGTGGATGGCTAAGAACAATTTCTATAGATTGATATAGAAATGTTATTATAAATCATCTTAAAGTTTATCATTCTAATGAGCTCACTAAAAAATTAAAATGTTGGCTCATGTTTTAAAATATTCCATGCTTTCTTATAGGAAAAAAAATCTTTTGAGGAAAATTTTCTAATTTAAATTATATTCACCATTATTACATTAGACTGAATAATGAAAAAAAGAACAATTTAAGTAAAGTAGTATAATGCTATTCTAGAAATCTAGAAAATTATATTTTAAACATCTATAAAATTATCCTAGAACCTACATTCATAGTTTTCAGGATCAATGATAAACAATAAACACACTAAATTCGCTTCTGTAGGGGAACAAAACACTATGAACCATGTGACTCTAGCTGCAAATCTCACTGGAAGAAAAAGATTTGCACTCGCACTGAATGTTCTCTACCACATAACAGGATAAATATGCTAAAATACATGGCTAATGCCAAATATAAAAATCTCTGCCACCATTATGTGCCACCTACCTGATTTTGTAGAAAAATAAACATTTATTTATTTATTTATTTTAAGTTTTATTTATTTTTGACAGAGAGAGAGAGAGAGAGAGAACACAAGCAGGGGGAGCGGCAGGCAGAGGGAGAGGGAGAAGCAGACTCCCTGCTGAGCAGAGAGCCCGATGTGGGGCTCTCTGGGTCCTGGGATCATGACCCGGGCCGAAGGCAGACGCTTAACGACTGAGCCACCCAGGTTCCCCGAGAAATAAACAATTTAAAAATAGATTACCTTTCAATATTCAATATTGAATTAAATATACGGTATATAGCTTATTCAATACCACATCATAGTCATACCATAACAAAGAATTCAATACAGCATATGGATATGACTGAATGTATACTTCATTATATTTAAGATGTTTCTTTCATTTGGATAATGCCTTATTTCTTTAAAATCTACACTTAATGACAAAAAAAGCAAGTTAAGAGACAGTCAACTTAAAGACAGTTTACCTCTGCAACTTTGAGAAATTCTGAGATTCTTGTCATCCTAGTCAGGAACTTCTTATAGATGTCTAGACCTTCTTTGCACTGGTTCTTTTTCATATCAAAATATTTTTCTGCCAAAAGTAAATGTAAAAATGCGTTTATTCACATCAAAACAGAACACTCAAAAAGGTAAAGGATTAAGTAATAGCTCCAAAGAGGTCATACAGGTGTCTCAGAGAACACATTCACCCTACAGGAAAAATACCAGTGTTAAATTAGTTTAGACATTTAAAGCAAATTAAAACAGAGATGCTATTATATTAAAAGAAAAATCATTTGACTTCCCCCATATTCCTAGTTTGTTCTATAATATTTCTTCCCTCAGAATTCCCTAAATATAATTTGCGTTTTTTTTTTGTTAACATGTTATACTTTTCTCCATTTAAAACAGCACCAACTTACTAATAACATATTAACAAAGATGGCAACTTTACCATGTCCAAATGTCACTTGGAAAGCTCTTTTAAACTTGTTAAATAAATAAAGAGCTTCATTTATACCAACGGTGTTAAGACTGACTTCCAGGGGCGCCTGGGTGGCTCAGTCATTAAGCGTCTGCCTTCGGCTCAGGTCATGATCTCAGGGTCCTGGGATGGAGCCCCACACTGGGCTCCCTGCTCTGCAGGAAGCCTGCATCTCCCTCTCCCACTCCCCCTGCTTGTGTTCCCTCTCTCGCTGTCTCTCTCTCTGTCAAATAAATAAAATCTTAAAAAAAAAAAAAAGACTGACTTCCAAAACTATATAGAAAAAACCTTCTATCCTTTTACTTGTGAAAAAATAGGCCCAATTTCCCTATCTTCATAAATTAAGGCATTCCTAAATAAGTTTGTGAATAAGCCTATAGAAAGCAAATTTAAATAAATTTTTTAAATGGGGAGGGAAGGGAGAACAAGCACAATGGAGTGAACACATTTGGTATCTGACACTTGATACTTAAGTACTCTTTAGACTGTTAACATCTACTCCATCCAAGTCCCATGGAAAAAAATAATCATTTCTAGACAAAATTAACTGCATTCTATATATACTGAATATACACATTCTTAAAATGTGTCAAAAGTAAAAGGCATCCTAAAAAATAAATGTTTAATACATTTAAAATAATTATCAATTTTAAAATTAGGCTTAGAACAATTAACTATTTTATAATTAAAATTCTTTACTGAGTAGGGCGCCTGGGTGGCTCAGTTGGTTAAGCGACTGCCTTCGGCTCAGGTCATGATCCTGGAGTCCCGGGATCGAGTCCCGCATCGGGCTCCCCGCTCAGTGGGGAGTCTGCTTCTCCCTCTGACCCTCTTCCCTCTCGTGCTCTCTATCTCTCATTCTCTCTCTCTCTCTCAAATAAATAAATAAATTTTAAAAAAAATTCTTTACTGAGTAAATTTTGAGGAAGTAAGATTCTTCTGGCAGAGAAAAAAACTCCAACTTAATTTTAAGGGGATTTTTATATTCTTAAAAGTAATAAAACTGATAGGAAGAAAAATCACAGATATATCTAAAAATCAAAGTTCATCTAAGGGTACCTAGGTGGCTCAGTTGGTTGAGCAGCTGGCTCTTGGTTTTGGTCCAGGTCATGATCACAGGGTCCTGGGATCAAGTCCAGCATAGGGCTCCCTACTCAGTGGGAAATCTGCTTGGGGATTCTTTCTTTGTCTCTCTCCCTCTTCCCCTCCCCACCGCTTGCATGAATCTCTCTCTCTAAAATAAATAAGTAAATCTTAAAAATAAATAAATAAAAGTTCATCCAGCTGAACATTCTAGTTGTAAAAATAAGTATTTAATTACTTAACATAATCAGGTATAAAAATCTTTTCTCCAAATAAATTGTTATAATCAATGAATATCCCAATGAGTGGTTAGGCAGCCCTAAGTAACAACTCAGACAATATTATTTATCAATAGAACACAAGATAAAAAAATAAAATGTTATTAAACTACGGCAATATTGGGGGGCGTGGGTGGCTCAGTCATTAAGCGTCTGCCTTCAGCTCAGGTCATAATCCTGGGGTCCTGGGATCGAGCCCTGCATTGGGCTCCCTGCTCAGTGGGGAGTCTGCTTCTCCCTCTCCCTCTGTTCCTACTCCTGGCTGTGCTTTCTCAATCTCTCTCTCTCAAATAAATAAATAAAATCTTAAAAAACAGCAACAACAACTGACAAACCACAGCAATATTTACCCAACAGGTTAATAATTCCTTCGTTGTATGCTGCAAACAGCCTAATGGCGTCTTTGAACAGGAGCATGAAGGCAGCATTTATTACCCCATTTGTTAGTTCATTACTATTAACCTGGGGAAAAATGAGAAAAAAAGATGAGCTAATCTTATGTATTAAATGACAAAAACCTCCTTCAAATTAAAATACTGTAAATTCAAATATTTAAGTGTATTAGAGAAAAAGACATTTATTTCTTGCAGAGTTACATCCAAATAGTACAAAAATCTGTCAAAGAGTTCAGATTAATGTAAAAGGCACAAGCAAACAAAAATTCTATATAACAATTTAATTCAGAAATAAGTCACAAAGAACAAAAATATCCTTTAACTTCTGAAATTCCTAGGCAATCACCAAGATACAAAGCTAAGCTAGGTAGAAGAAACGTTTTTTTTTTAAATACACCTTTTTCCAATATTATAAACAAATACCTTCAAAATGGCTATGAGACTATTTCTATTTCATATGATTACTGGGAGAATTAATATACTGATTGTAAATAGCACAGTCCCTCACACATAAAGAATATTACTATTACTGAATTATGATGTAACAAAAAAAATAGCACCTATTTGTCTATCGAGAATACTAGAAATACCACATCAAAAACTAATGATGTAATGTATGGTGATTAACATAACAATAAAAAATTATTTAAAAAAAAGAATACTAGAAATACCTTTAGTTTTATCTCAAGAAATGAATCAAAAGAATGAACCAATTAACTTGTTTTTTAGGCATATAAAAACATAAGCACAAAGTTGAACAGTAAACAACAAACTGGTAAATACTTGTAAAATCTCTAACAAGGTTGATTTCCATTGTAGAGAATCCTAATAATAAAGCAAATGACAGACAATTCACATAACATGTTGAAAAGACTTCCCTTATCAGGTAAATTAAAATATAATAATTGAATTAGACTAGAACTATCCTTTCTCCAGCACCAGACTAGGAGGTACCAAAATGATCAAAACCAAGCTAAATTACTCAGTGCCAACAAGGATAAAGAAAAACAGGCACCTGTTGACAAGTGACTGGGCTTAATCCTTTTGTAATGTAAATTGTCAATATTCATTAAAAATTTAAATGTTTATGTCCTTTGCTCTACCAAATTCTTTTTCTAGGCATTAACCCTATAAAACTTATAAATGTGCAGGTGACACACACTAACACACAATTAGTATTTAGTATGTCCCCTCCTCTGGTTTTTTCCCATTCATTTTCTGAATTTAAAAAAAAAAATCAGAAAAACTCTAAATCTCTGCCAATAGGATCAGGTAATTTGTTACATGCAATGAAGGACAATACAGACACTGAAAAGAACAGTTTATAAAAATATTCATAATATATCAGATGAAAAAAGTTTCATGGTTGGACCCTCTAATAAAAACCAAAATAAAGCTCCATAGTTACACCAATCCCCTGTCTTCCACACTAGAGATCAGCAACCGTCTTTTGCAAAAGATCTAAATGTGAGTATTTTAGTTTCTGCGAACCATATGGTTATCTGTCAGAACTACTCAACTCTGTTATTACATCAAAATGCATCCACAGACAATATGTAAACCAGTAAGCCTGGTTATATTGTAAAAATACTATTACAGAAACTGAATTGAAATTTCATATAATTTTCACCTGTCAAAAATATTCCTTTTTTTTTTAATTATTTTCAACCATTTAAAAATATAAAAATCGGGACACCTGGGTGGCTCAGTTGGTTAAGCGACTGCCTTCGGCTCAGGTCATGATCCTGGAGTGCCAGGATCAAGTCCCAGGATCAAGTCCCGCATCAGGCTCCCTGCTCAGCAGGGAGTCTGCTTCTCCCTCTGCCCCTCCCCCCTCTCATGTGCTCTCTCTCTTTCTCTCTGTCAAATAAATAAAATCTTAAAAAAAAGTCTTTAAAAAAATAAATAAAAATTAAAAATCATTCTTAGCTCACAAGCCACATAAAAACAGGCAGTAAGCCATAGTTTAATAACCTGTTCTAGTCTATGAAGCATCTATAGAACTCATTTACCGAATGTTTACTGAACACACACTCTATATGCCACACACTCCTGACAATGGAGACACAGCAGAGAAAAAGCAGACCTGGTCCCTGCCCTCAAGAAACTTAAAGACTACCAATTAATAGCACAAGTTAAAGGAAAAATCTATTTGAGTATGAAACTGTCACAGTTTCACTCACTAACTTGCACTTATAAGCCTTAACATAAAATGTCTAAAGATAGATGCCCCCGGAAAAGAACAGACTTGAAATGTTGACACCTAACATATTATAAACAAATGACAAAGCTGGCAACATGGTTTAAATAACGGTCACTGAAACAATTTTCTTTCAGGGAACATAATGCTCTTCAGCAACAGTTATTTATATAACAAGCTGTTACAAGTATACTTGAACTTCCCTGTATTTGTTAATAACTGACATGCATTCAGTTCTATAATGCAGACAAAAGTGAAATATTAAATAGACTATTCATAAAGAAAATCTTTATATATTTTTAAAATCTAAAAACCATTATCAAAAGAAAGCAGATTTTCAGATCAAACCCTTCACCTCTCCATCTCTTTCTTTAGCTAGTATACCCTGTAATTCTAGAGCTAGAGACACACCACCAAAGAAATCAGAGCAAATCTAAAAAAATCATAAAAATAAAAAGTAATCTGATTTGGGACCACATTTATAGAAAATATTTAGCCAAATAGGATATTAAAGTGAAAAAATTAGTTTATGAAAACTTAAGAATAAAGACTCTGACCAATAATATATTTCTTAAATCTTAAATTTTTATAAAAGCATTTGTGCAATCAACTTACATTAAAATCAAGAAGGGCATCCATTTGATTTTGAATAATTGGTACAGTTTTTAGGAGTTTTTCTGTGTTCATTGTTCTCATAACACCATCAGCCCTGTTTTTATAAAAAAAAGAAATAATTGTTGTTAAATCTACATTTTAAGCTCTCATCTGGTTCTCTACTTAAAGAGAGAACAAGCTGCTACGAAACATCACATATTTTTAAATCATTATTGAACCTGACACTTCAAGCAAAAGTTATACAGAAAAAAACAAAAACAAGAAATGCTGTATGTCCAACATCAAAGAGCTAAAAAAAAAAAAAAGGTGTAAAAACATGAGACATAAAAATAGAAGTTTATATTAAAGCGTATTCTTCACATGAGGAAATCATCTGATCCTCACACCATTCATATGTGTAAAGGGCAGTTCTACAGAATTTTTTTTTAAATAAGAAAAAATCATTGGCCTCAAATCACTCAACAGTTAGGACATGATGGAGCCAGCAGTTGAACTCAAGTAATAGTAAGCAACTGCTTTATTTAAGGTATTTTATTTATGACTCAAATAGCAATGACTTGTAAGCCATTAAAATATGTGATACTTAAGAGGAATTGTTTTTCAATATTCTGTTAAAATTTCCAAAAAGGTTTAAATATTGCTTTAGATATTTCTAAAGATATAAGAAATATTAGCAGTATCAGAAAAAACTAGAATTTTACAGAAGTGGTACCAAAAACACTAGGTAAGAGGTACCTGGGGCTAAGGTACACAATGAACATCAGGCTCCATTTTAAGGGTTTGGTGTATGTTTTTCAAATCCTCTATAGATTTTTCCCATTCTGTGATGATGAAGTTCTAGGTTCACTGAGATTATATGACTCTGTCTAAGGTCAGAGAACTAATAGGTGGTAGGGTCATTATGTAAACCCAGGTGTATCAGACTCGAAAACAGTGCTGTTCATAACCTTTTGTCAGAAAAAAACAACCACTTTCAGAAAGTGTGTAGACTTTCTCTAATTTACAAATGACCTACACGTACTTATAAACAGCCACTCTACCCTGGGCTACTCCTTCAATCACAACTCCAGGTGCCAGAAAAACAATTAAGCTCTGAAAATCAACAATAGTGCTTTGCAAGACAAAAATGAGTTTAAAGAACACACACTGGACTGCCTTAGGTAGGCAACTATTACCAGCCTTAGGAACAACTCTTTCCAGTAAGAACTATTAACCCATGGATGCCCGTTTCCCCTCAAGTACTACAGTCCACTGGTTGCTACTAGCTGCTGCAGTTTGGCATGAGGACACCACTTCCTCTCTACAACCATTTTTTTATTCTCATACACCTCACTCTCATTTTATCAGTCATCATTAGTCTCCTTTTAGTTCTCCCTCCTCTCCTTGCTGAAGTCATTTCTGACCTGCTGCTTATTTCCTCTTTATCACAGAAGACCTGAATCCTGGCTTCTTGGTTAATTTCAACATCTACATGGACAACCAATCCAACATCTTGATCTCAAAGTCCCTTGATCAGAGTTCCTATTCCTATATTTAAGATCATGACCTTACTGCCCACAGAAACCATATTATTCCTACCCTCCACCCCGACCACCAGTATGAAAAAGTAGATAAAATTTAGATACCTTATCCTATGGCAATAACCCTTCAACCTCCCAGCTGCTTTGGCCAAGTACCCCCATGGCAAAAACTATTTGACTTCATCATAAACTTCAATGTATCAACTCCCACCAGTACCCTTCTCATTTTTAACTTCCTTTATCTAGCTTAGAATTCCACAGATCATTACTGTAATCACTACCTTGCAAATACTCTCAACTCCCTTGCAGTAACTTGGCAAATTCACAATCCTAGCTAAGCAGCTGAGTGCTGGTAAAGAAAACCACTTAACAGAGCAAACTAGTAAAACTTTAAATTTCATTATCAACCCCAAATGGGGACTCGTCATTGTCAGCAATCTTCTTAGCCTTCTCCAGTGAATTCCTCTAAGTACTTTCAAACCTGATTCTCTCACCCGTCCTTCCCTGCCTCCCTACGCCGAACACACAAACTCTCAGCTCATAACTCCTGAATATTTCATTCAGAAATAGAAAACGACAAAAAGAGGTTGTCTAGTCATCTCGCTAACAAAACTACATCTATCTGGTCTGGTCCTATTCAGTGGAGGAATCTCTCTTTCTATGAAACACAAATATCCATTCACACAGGTCCTCTGGATCCCACTTTCTCACAATCCTTTGGTTGTCCTTTTTTTCCTCTAATATAGAACTAACAGAACTATCTGCAATGGTGGAAATGTTCAGAATCTGTACCATTCAATACGGTCGCCACTAGCCACATGGGGCTATTGAGTACCCAAAATATGGCTGATGCAACTGAAGAAATGTATTTTGTATTTTATTTCACTTTAACTCATTTAAATTTCACTAGCCGCATGTGGCAAATAGCTACCATATTGGACAGTGCAGCTCATTAATTTCTTTTATACTACACCATTCCCATGAACATGCTGGCAAAGTCTCTACGATCACCATTCTTTAAACACACACACTCCACTAAATCATATTCCCATTCAGCTACCATTTGTCTTGCAAAGCCAAACATACTTCTCAAAGAGCTCTACACTCACTTTTCATTCATTATTCAATTCATTCCAATATAGTCCCCTCTCCTATCAACTCCAGTTAAATTGTTCCAGTTTAGGTCATATAGTAGAAATTCCATGTTGCTTCTCCAATGGGTACTTGTCTAACATTATCTGACTAGACTTTTCACAGTGTTTTCTGCAGTATCACTTTTTCAGTCTCTTGTTGGCTCCTCATCCTCTACACATCCTCTAAATTACATTTTTTGTATCTTAAGGTGTTCCTGGGCCCTATCCTCTCATTCTGTACTTAAACCCCCAGGTGATCTGTCATTCCCAAGACAGAAATCACCAAGATGCCAATGACAGACTTATACTCCTAGATCAGAACTCTCAAGTTCCAAGTTAGTATGTCCAATTGTCTACTTGATATCCCACCTTATACAAATCACAGGCATGTCAAAACTAGTATTTCCAAAACTAAATCCTTAATTTTGTACCACTCTGCCTAACCCTACTCCACTACAAATCTTCCCAGTAAAAGGTGCCCATCTCCCCAGGGACTTACACCAGAAAGCCTGGGGACAATTTTGATTCCCCCCCTACACTAGCCCCCACATCATTTCTTTCCAAAGAACTTCAAATTTCTCAATTAAGAAAAATCTTAACAGCTACCAAATGCTTATATTTAGATTTTAAAAGACTCAAACAATGCACTAACCCAAGTGCTTAAATATGATTCAGACCACATACATGACAATTGCATACTCCATGCAGAACACCAAGTTTTACGACTTCTTAAATACATTATAATTAAATTCAGATACTTGTTTCTCAAATAAAAAAGCAATAGATTAAAGGCTGGTCATCCATGTCCTTATTTACAGAAAATACCTGGATTATTCTATCTTTTGCTTATTATGTAATAGTATCTTGATACTTTGAATCAAACCAATTTAGAATTCAAGATAATTCAGTATTAAGTTAATACAATCAAAAAGTAGAATGTTAAACAAAAAGAAAACATAGGGAGTGATGTTTAATAACCAACTGAAAAGATAAATCTACAGGCAATTTATTGGATTCATTTTCCAAAGAACCATTTAATACACTGTTTACAAACTGATCTACTCATCTTTTCAAAAACTGCTAAACACCTACTATGTTTAGACACCGTGGTAAGTCCTGAAGATATGACTAAGGTTATATTGCCCTCATGTAGGTGACATGTTACATAAAATCTAATAGAAAAAAGATTTCCTCAAAGAAATGTTTGAGTGAATTCTTGAAGAATGACTAAGTATTTACCAAAATAACAAAAAAGAGGCTTTATTTAAAAGAAGGTAGTACTTATAAGCAAAAAGTCATTTAACATAGATCAATGGAACAGAATCGAGAGCGCAGAAATGGACCCTCAACTCTATGGTCAACTTATTTTTGACAAAGCAGGAAAGAATGTCCAATGGCAAAAAGACAGTCTCTTCAACAAATGGTGTTGGGAAAACTGGACAGCCACATGCAGAAGAATGAAACTGGACCACTTCCTTACACCACACACAAAAATAGACTCCAAATGGTTGAAAGACCTAAACGTGAGACAGGAGTCCATCAAAATCCTAAAGGAGAACACAGGTAGCAACCTTTTCGACCTTAGCCACAGCAACTTCTTCCTAGAAACATCGCCAAAGGCATGGGAATCAAGGGCAAAAATGAACTATTGGGATTTCATCAAGATAAAAAGCTTTTGCACAGCAAAAGAAACAGTCCACAAAACCAAAAGACAACCGACAGAATGGGAGAAAATATTTGCAAACGACATATCAGATAAAGGGCTAGTATCCAAAATCTATAAAGAACTTATCCAACTCAACACCCAAAGAACAAATAATCCAATCAAGAAATGGGCAGAAGACATGAACAGACATTTCTCCAAAGAAGACATCCAAATGGCCAACAGGCACATGAAAAAGTGCTCAACATCGCTCGGCATCAGGGAAATCCAAATGAAAACCTCAATGAGATACCACCTCACACCCGTCAGAATGGCTAAAATTAACAGGTCAGGGAACGACAGATGTTGGCGGGGATGTGGAGAAAGGGGAACCCTCCTACACTGTTGGTGGGAATGCAAGCTGGTGCAACCACTCTGGAAAACAGTATGGAGGTTCCTCAAACAGTTGAAATTAGAGCTACCGTTCGATCCAGCAATTGCACTACTGGGTATTTACCACAAAGATACAAATGTAGGGACCCGAAGGGGTACATATACCCCAATGTTTATAGCAGCAATGTCCACAATAGCCAAACTGTGGAAAGAGCCAAGATGCCCATCGACAGATGAATGGATAAAGAAGATGTGGTATATATACACAATGGAATATTATGCAGCCATCAAAAGGAATGAGATCTTGCCATTTGCAACGACGTGGATGGAACTGGAGGGTGTTATGCTGAGTGAAATAAGTCAATCAGAGAAAGACATGTATCATATGACCTCACTGATATGAGGAATTCTTAATCTCAGGAAACAAACTGAGGGTTGCTGGAGTGGTGGGGGGTGGGAGGGATGGGGTGGCTGGGTGATAGACATTGGGGAGGGTATGTGCTACGGTGAGCGCTGTGAATTGTGCAAGACTGTTGAATCACAGACCTGTACTTCTGAAACAAATAACGCAACATATTTTAAGAAAAAAGAAAAAGAAGAAGATAACAGGAGAGGAAGAAAAGGGGAGTATGTCAGAGGGGGAGACGAACCATGAGAGATGATGGACTCTGAAAAACAAACTGAGGGTTTAGAGGGTAGGGGGGTGGGGGGATGGGTTAGCCTGGTGATGGGTATTGAGGAGGGCACGTTCTGCATGGAGCACTGGGTGTTATGAACAAACAATGAATCATGGAACACTGCACCAAAAACTAATGATGTAATATATGGTGATTAACATAACAATAAAAAAATTTTTTTTAAAAGTCATTTAACCATTACCGGGCAATAAATCTTAATTCTTTAACACCCTGTATTTCTATTAAAAATTATAGTTGATCTCCACCTCACTTTTTTTATACCAAGATATATTCCAAATGAATCAGACTTAAACATAAAATACTGAATCCATAAATATGTACAATGAAAACATGAATAGGTAATTCATCATTTTGGGGGTAGAAAAGCTCATTTTGAGTGTCCTTAAAAAGAAAAAAAGCCATAAAAATAAAGACTACAATTTTGATCACGTAAGATTTTAAAACTTTTAATAACATTTAAAAAGAGAGAAAAATATTTGTAACTCATGACATTTTCCTAATATACAAAAAGTTCATTTGAGTGTTTGCCATGTGCTAATAAGCATTACACACAATATTTAATTCTCACTATAATTCTAACAGACAAGTGCTAATAACATCACTGTTTTACATTTTATAGATGAAATAATTCAGAACTTAAATCAAGGCTTCCCACTGCGCAGAACAAACAGTACAAATTGGTTATATATGCACCAAGACATTAATCCTTAACCCTTCAGCCTCAAGAAGTATTCTTAATTTAACCCACTGTCCAGTGGTATCAGTTTATGTGCCACGATGTAGAAAAAATTAGCAAGCTGATGGATATGTAATAAAAGATCCTTGTTCTTAGAAAGAAGCAGTGAAGTATTATGGGATATAAAAGGCATGAGGTATGCAATCCACTTTCAAATGGCTCAGGAAAAAAAGTATATACACACACAGAGAATAATAAAGTAAATGTGAGAAAATAATAAAATCTGATGAATCTGAGTAAAGTGTATAGGAGTTACCTATATTATTGCAGCATTTCTGGAAGTGAAATTATTTCAAAATAAAGTTATTTTTCAAAAGTCAGCAAGCTGGTTGAAATATGTTATTAAAATTCCTCATCTAACTGAAGTGAAGCTAGAATTCAAACCTAGATTAATCTGACTAAACAGCCTGTAAGAGACGCCTCGGTGGCTCAGTTGGTTATGTGTGGGTCATGAGAGTCCGGGGACTGAGTCCCACATCAGGCTCCTTGCTCAGCAGGGGAGCCTCCTTCTCCCTCCGCCCTGACACTCCCCCTGTTTATGCACACGCGCTCTCTGACAAATGAATAAATAAAATCTTAAATAAAAAACAGCCTGTGAGTTCTTAACATTAAACATAATAAGGGGCAAAAGATACTGAAAGGCAATGAACAAAGCACGAATGGCATTTTAAGAGAGAAAGAGGCTCAGTATCACCATTCATTGAATTTTCAATGGCTCAATGTAAAATGAACACCTAATGAGATACCTTTTGATGAGGATGGAAGAATATAGTAAAAGAGGTATCTATAACTATATTTAAGTCAATAATGCAGTACAATTTTAAGAAGGGCAATTTGGTGTTTTCTATTAAAATGTTAAATGTATACATATATCCTTTGACTTATCAGTTCTAAAAATTTATTCTACAGGAAACTTCACGTAAGAATGTAACAACATCTGGGGGGATGGGGTGGCTGGGTGATAGATACTGGGGAGAGTATGTGTTGTGGTGAGCACTGTGTATTGTGTAAGAATGATGAATCACAGACCTGTACCCCTGAAACAAATAATTATATGTCAATAATTTAAAAAAAAAGAACATAACAACATGTAAAAGGATGGTCAATGCACTGCTTTTATAAGACAAAAAAATGATAGCAAATCAAATGTACATCTAGAACATAATCCTATAGCCATTCAGAAGAATGAAATAGATCCAGAAGTACTGACTGAAAATATTTAAAATACACAACAGGGAAGGAAAGCAGTCTTCAAATAACATAATCCAATTTGTTACGTGATTTTCTCTGTGCCTTCATACATATATTAATTTCTATTTATAGGTTACATATACCAAACATACAAAATTATTACCCTAATAAATAAAACTTTACTATTCACCACACAAATCCTCTCCAAAACTAAAACAGTTCACTGAGGTTTAGCCATGATATAATAAATTTTTTATTATATAATAAATTTTAAGTGTTGTCACATTCTCAACTCACACCCTAATGTCTTATACTTTTTCCTTCATATATATATATATACATAATCTGATACATATATACTATGTGTATGTATTCTGTGCACTTGTCAAATTTTGTGCTTCTTGGTTCACGCAATTATGGCTCCTTGATTTACTTTCCTTTCCCTTTAAGAGTAATTTCCTTTAAGTCAATACTAAATATATTGTGCATAATCAAGGGCTGTTCTCAGCCAAATAATAAAGTCTGCTCTATTAAACACAGAGCGCAGCAACTCTCCTCAATCTCAAAACTAGCCCTTCAGATTAGAAAAAAAGTTACTATTTTAAAAATCTATTAATCTGAAATCTACAAATATCTTGAAGATTAGTTTTACTGAACACACTTTATAGTGAAATATTAATGTAAGTCCAAATGGAAAATGGTTCACTGGACAGAATACTGGAATTAAGAACCAGATTTGTAAAATGAACCCCTCTACTATCATCTCACAAATGACAAAGTACTTAAATAGAGGAAACAAAATCTGTGGAATTAAGTTTTGGTAAATTCCAAACTAATCACCTCCTGATTAATTTTGAATAGTGACAAAGAACATTTAGATTGTTCTAAAAATGCTTAGAGGTGCCTGGGTGGCTCAGTTGGTTAAGTGCCTGACTCTTGGTTTCAGCTCAGGTCATGATCTCTGGCTCATGGGATCAAGCTGAGTCAGGCTCCATGCTCAGCCCAGATTCTGCTTGGTAATCTCTCCCTCTGCCTCTCCCCCACCCCTGCCCGCTCCCCCCCACCCCACTGTGTATGCAGGCACTCTAATAAATACATAAAATCTTTAAAAAAAAATAAAAATTTAACAAATAAAAATGCTGAGGTGCCTGGGTGGCTCAGTCGGTTGGGCATCCAACTCTTCCTTTGGGCTCAGGTCATGGTCTCACAGTTGCAGGATGGAGCCCCACTTCGGGATCTGCATTCAGCAGAGTGCACTGGAGATTATCTCCCTCTCCCTCTGCTCCTCCCCCTGTTTGAGCATACACTCACTCGGCTCTCTCAAATAAATAAATAAAATCTTAAAAAAATAATGCTTAAATAACTAAGGGGTTATTTCTACATTTGTATTAAATTTTCCATTGCAGTCTAGTAATTTAACATTTCAAGAGAACAATTTAAAGAAAACATTAATTGCTTCAGTATTTGAGCAGCAAGGAAATTCAGAAAGGCATTCACCAAAATATTTCTGCAGAAGCCAGATTCCCGTCAGGGCAGTCCTTTAGAGCTACAAGGGTCACCAATGCCCCTTAAGAATGTCTTTAGTGGCTTTTTCCTGAGATCTCATAAATCCTAAGAAAAATCTGTATACCAGGCTGTATCAGGTAGCAATCCACACTACAACAAGGATGCTACAACTTGAATACATTTTGCTAGGTGAGAAAAGCCAGACTCAAAAGGCCATATAATGATGATTTCATTTACATAAAATATCTAGAATAGGCAAATCCATAGAGACAGAAAGTAGATTTGTAGCTGCCACGGTCTGGAGGAAGAAGGAAATGAGAAGTGACTGCTAATGGGTATGAGGTTTCTCACAGGAATGATGAAATATTCTGTGATTAGACAGTGATGTGGCACAACTTTGTAAATATATTTAAACCCACTTAATTATATACTTTAAAAGAGTGAATTTTAGGTTGTGTGAATTGTATCTCAATAAAGCTGTTATAAAATTAAAAAGAACTTTAAAAAATCCTAGCACAAAAAGCTTATGATGTACTACAAAGAAAAATAAAACTCATCTTTTAAAACTGGCCTAACATTTCACAATTCATAATCTAATAATTTCTATGGTTTACATTTTAAACAGTCAAATACATCAGATATCAAAAAAAAAGGAAAGCTTAACTCACCCTCTTTTCACTTTTGTGAAATCAAATGCAACTTGTCTGTATGAAACTGCTTTTTCATTAAGATATCTACTATACCGTCTAATAAATGTAGACATGTCATATCCTGTAAGAAACAGAAAATGTTTTCACAAATTATTAAAATCCCAATTTGCTTAGAAAACCAACTCATTTCATCCAATGACCATAATATCTTGATATCCCAACTCAATCTAACGATGAATATTAAGTGACTAATAATGAATAGTATCACATTAAAATCTCTAAGACCTCACATGTTTTAAGTCAGGTATGTCATATGTGGCTTTGAAAAACTTCCCCCCTTTAGACTTTCACTAAAATAGTATTTCCATTTTACTTCTGATCAACATTCCTACAAGTGGAAAACCATGTTCTCTGAAACACTATTTGATAACCTCATAACTCAAATTTAACATCCTATGGAACCATAAGCCCCTCTCCTCAAATCATTAAGCAATTTTATAATTTTCATACTTAAAACTTTAAGATATTCTTTCATCATATTCATGAGATTTGAAAACTTCAGCAACATAAGATCTAATCAATGTTTTTTAAAAAGCAACTTATATTTTAATTATTGCCTTGCTCAAAAAGTCTATAAATTTTTGCTACTCATTAAAAAGCAGGTCCATCTTATTTTAGCTCATCTTCATCTAACAAATCTCACTTTTCTGATGATCTCTACAACTTTAAAAAGACAATACCAAAACAATAACAAAAATGTTAAAGTGACTGGATTTAACATCATTACCAATTCATTTATTCAGCAAGTATTTCCTGAGTGCTTACTAAGTGCTGCTGGAGAAAAAACAATGAACAAAATAGAAAAAAAAAATGACTGCCCTCATGTATTCTCATAACTTCTACTGTATTTTTTAAGGTATTACATACTCACATTTCCTAGCTCTTTTAGTTTATATTGTTCACTCTAATCAACTCTACTCCATCCTCCTGCTGGGAGAAATAACTACCATCCTTCAATCTCTGACACTTTCTCTGAACTCTGTGTGTTCCCACATTATTCCATGTTCAGTTCCTAGCTATTTGATGTACACAGTGTCTAACTCACTAGACTAGAGGCTTATTTATATGTATATACACCCAGTATAACATCCAGTGTGTATATATACCAGATTCTGCCCAACAAAATACACGTGCAATCAAAATTACTTGTCAAAACCATTGAATTACATTGTTTTTAATTATTTTCTGAGTTTTCTCTACAGAATAGGAGCTTCAAATAAAAGGCCTAAAAAATGTTCTCTAAATAAAAGGAATAACAGTTCTAAAACCTTATTACTAGAAGGGCTTAATTTCCATCTTAAGAAAGGAGAAAATCAGTAGCTAGTAAGACACCAAAAAAACCCCATTTGGACAAATGCATTATACTCTGCTTTTGAGTAGTGGTTTGCAAATTGTTTTCCACAGCCTCTTAACTTCAAATCAAGTGAATGAGGGGAAGCAGAAATAAAAATACAAGCAAGCAGAGTTTCTTCCACATCTCCAAAGAAAGACTAACTCCAGTTTTATCTGTTACATATTTCTGGTTTCTATTTAAGGTTTTATTTAAAAAAGGTATTCCACTGCTTAATTTATTTTTAACTATTCAGAGCACTGCTCCTCTTATTAAAATCAATCTTGTAACACTTAGCCCTATATATAGATTACCAGCCTTCCAAAATCTCTGGAAGATAGGGTATTTGATTCATTCTAGTTAATACTTCCATTTGCCAAAAGTGAACAAGTATTGAACTGGGCAGTCCCTGACCCAAACACTGCTAGTCACTAAATTCCACTGATGTTACCTCCACAAGAGATATAATTCAGGTCCTCGTTACCTTTCTACTAGATGACCAGAACAATGACCAAAACAGTCTTTTTTTTTTGACCAAAACAGTCTTAATGTCTTTAAGACTTTATCACTCTAACCCAACCTTTACTGAGCTACAGCACTTTCTTTATAAGACACACTCCCCTCTCCCCTTCTTCCTCAAATCAAAAAACTCTGATGGTTTCTCACTGCATTATAAAATCCCAACACTATAAAAATCTTCCATGTCTGATTTTGGTCTCAAACAGCTTCTTGAAGGTTATTTGCCACTACATGCTAGGCAATACGTCACTCGTAAATTCTAGTCATATTCATTTGCTCTCTAAATCTTAAATATTCCATACTCTTTCACATCTTTGTGATGCCTTTGCTTAGGTTAACCTATGTCCTCATCCATCTTTCAAAGCCCAGCACAAAATCTCCCCTTCTCCAAAGACATTTCCCAGATTGAGCCCTACTGTTGCATATTCCCAAGTCATTTGGTATGTCCTTTATTCCTACAGCTGGCCCTGTATAATATTAACAGCCTAGTTCTGGAACTAAGTACAACAGATCCCAGGAAGACAGAATGTGCATGGAGCACTACAACAGAGTATAGCAATCTCAAGTTATGGAATTAGAAGTAAAATAAATGAAGTAACAGGTGTGAGCATCAGTGAGCAATTCATCTGAATAACACACCATACTTACCTTTGGTACTAAAATATATAATATTTCCAGCTACATTTCTCAGAATAAAGCATAAAATAATAATAATAACAATGAAAGCTCATACTTACACGGTGTCTCCTGTGTGCCAGGCATTGTTGTAAGCACTTTACATTTATCAATTAGGTTAAGCCTCATAACAACCCTATAGGGTAGGTGCTATCGTTACTCCTGACTTTATAGATGCAGAGAGGTGAAGTAACTTGCTCAAGTTCATGCAGCTGGTAAGTGATAGAGATGGGACTCATGGTAAGTGGTAGAGATGGGACTGAAACCCAGGCAATTCAATTCCAGAATCCATGCTCTGAAACCACTATCTTAATCTATTTCTTAGAGTTCTAAGTGTCAAGTACTAAAGTCAATTATAATCTTCACATTAAAAGACAGTTTTTTCTTCCCCACACCTTTTACTAAATATGTGGTTCCTCCACAGCTAAAAGACAGAGTTCAACTCTGCAGTAATTATCATACAAGGTTGATTTTCTATAATGAGTAAGTTGTCTTTACCTTGCAATCCACTTTTATCCAAAAAATTGCTTAAGTTAAACAACGTGTTTCTTGAAGCCAAATACTGAATAAAACGCTGGAAAACAAACAAATAATTATGTCAAATTAAGGTAATGCCATCTAACAAACTCTAATTTGAAAATGGGGAGGGGGTGTGTTTAACACATTCCGTTAAGCTTATCTAGCTTAAACTTCTCATCCTCAGTCCTACTAATTAGTTACCAAACCTAAAAACATAATCCATATATTTCACTAGCACAAAGGAATTTATTAAAGCCTAATGCCCATGGCTTTGGTATAAGCATCAAAATAAAAGGAAACAGGCACTTTTACCCTGGAACCAGCAATTTTGGCTTTACTACAGCATATTATGGCTATAGTTAATCACACTAAAGTGGCATCTTTAAACAGCTACCTGGTGATCCAAATTTTTATGACATTTTTAAAAATGAAATACTTGTAATCATACAAGAGAATAATATAGATATCCCCTTACCCCCATCCAGATTAAACACACTGCCATATTTACTTTAATCTTCTTACAGAAACAAAACATTAAAGAGTCTATTGAAACACACCTTCCATCTCATTTCCTTCCCTCTTCAAAGTCAATCACTTTTCTGAAGTAGCTATCATTCCCACACATATTTTTACAATTTTTCTATATATTTAACCTATAAACTGTACAAATTGTTTTCTATTTTAAATTTACAAAAAAATCATACTGTACTTCTTTTCCAATATGCTTTTTAACAACTTTTCCCCAAGAATTATCCCTTTAATCTATGTAAATCTAGCTCATTCATTTAAAATTATGTTCTAATATTTCAATGATCCACTATATCATTATGTATCCATTTCTTCATGGATGTTTAAGTTCTTTCCAATTTCACTATCATTAACAATGTTTCATAGGCATCTTTGTACTCGGTATCCCTGCGCAAACACACAGGAGTTTATCATATCAACAGGGTAGAATTGTTGGATCAGCATGTATGTAAAGGTCATCTCAAAATACCGTCAAAATTCTCTCCAAAGTGCTTACCATAGAACACTACTTTCATTTCCCTTTATATACACCCTCTAAAATAGAGAGCTAATTCCTTTCAATTTCACGTCTCCTTAGGATTTTTTTTTTTTTTTTTTTTTTTTTTTTTTTTACCGTGTGCAGAGGGTTACTATCAATTAGGGTGCACACCATCACTCCCTTAACTCAATCTTGTTCATCTGCATTCACCCAAACTAACAAGCCAGGATTTTGAAAAACAATTTGTAAATTGAAGACTCACATTTCATCACTTATCCTAAAATGACTGGTTTCAAAAAGGTGTTAAAATATCCTAAGACAAGAGGTGCCTGGGTGGCCAGTTAGTTAAAGTGTCTGCCTTCGGCTCAGGTCATGATCCCAGGGACCTGGGATCGAGCCCCAAATAGGGCTCCCTGCTCAGCCGGGAGTCAGCTTCTCCCTCTGCCCCTCCCCCCTCAAGTAAATAAATAAAATCTTTAAAAAAATCCTAAGACAATATTAGACTCCATGATTTTCATAAGCTGTTGTAATTCTTTACTGTGGGAAGCCTGTCCTGTGCATTATTATATGTTTAGAAGCATCCCTGGCCTCTACCTAGGGGTGCCAAGAGCATCCCAATCATTTTTGACAAATGTCTGCTGGCAGGGGCAGGACAGGGGATCCACTTTCCTCTCTGCCCTATGGTATTCTCATCACCACAGCATAGTAAGATCATATGCATACTTTCTTACAGACTAATAAACCTGCCAATGAGAAGAACATCACATTTGTCTTAGCTTAAGGGAAATGAACATGGGTTTATCTAAAAATCACACAGAAATGCTATCACCTTTCTCCTCCTGTCAGTAAGGAATGACAGTCAACTTTGTTTCTCTGCCTTTGTCAAAGTTTTGCTTCTAGTATTATCACCTTATTTACAGTCTCTAAAAGCCACCACTAATAGTTTTCCTCTTTATCTGGCATTCTAATTGGTTATATTTGTGTTTTTTTCTTTTTAAAGAATAAACTAGGGGAGCCTGGGTGGCTCAGTTGGTTAAGTGACTGCCTTCAGCTCAGGTCATGATCCTGGAGTCCCAGGATCGAGTCCCCACATCAGGCTCCCTGCTCAGCAGGGAGTCTGCTTCTTCCTCTGACCACCCCGCCATGCTCTCTCTCTCAGTCTCTCTCTCAAATAAATAAAAATCTTAAAAAAAAAAAACTATCTATGTATCTTTTAAAAAGGTGAAAAATATCATAAACCTGAAATTTTTCAGAATGATCATGATCTTAAGTAAACATAGTCCCAATAAAAGCATAAACTATTACCCTAGTTAAGATCAAAATGCTTCAAGTTATAGTAAAGCTAATATCTAAATATTTCTATTAACTCTGTACACTGGTTACAATAAATTAGAAAGCAACTGAATAATATATGTCCTAAAAATGATCAAGTCTGTTAACTAAGCAATCATATTTCAGGTAACACTTCTGGAAATAACTTTTAAAACTTAAATACCACTGGGGCGCCTGGGTGGCTCAGTCATTAAGTGTCTGCCTTCGGCTCAGGTCATGATTCCAGGGTCCTGGAATCAAGCCCCGCATCAGGCTCCCTGCTTGGCAGGAAGCCTACTTCTCCCTCTCCCACTCCCTCTGCTTATGTACGTTCCCCTCTCTCGCTGTCTCTCTCAAATAAATAAATACAAATCTTAAAAATAAAAAAAACGTAAATACTACCAATAAAATCATCCAATGTGGTGCTGCTCTATCAATGAATAATCAGAAAGCTAAATTTCTAGGAAAGGGAAAGTTAAAAATATTTTTTTAATATTTTATTTATTTATTTGAAAGAGAGTGAGAGAGAGCACAAGATGGGGGAAGGTCAGAGAGAGAAGCAGACTCCCCACTGAGCAGGGAGCCCGATGCGGGACTTGATCCCAGGACTCCAGGATCATGCCCTGAGCCAAAGGCAGTTGCTTAACCAACTGAGCTACCCAGGTGCCCCAGGAAAGGGAAAGTTAAGAAAATTATGGATTATATAACCCATTAGGTTGTCATTAAAAATGATAAATATAAAAAATATAGAATATGGAAAAGCTTATGCTGTGATGGTATATAAAAAAGCTAAATATAATATTTTATCTAAATTATGATTATAGCTATAAAAAAAATCACTCCTAGACAAGGACCAGAAGGGAACACCAAAATGTACATACAGTAAGATCCGGTGCAATGAAAGGGTTATAGGTAAATTCTTGCTTTAATTCTGAATTTCAATGATGCTCTCCTGGTATAGCAGTTTTATCACAGAGAAGCCCAAAATGAGTAAAGTGATGGATGTCAGAAAGTCATTATGCTCAGAAGTCTAATACCATTAACTAAAGTCCCTTTCCATTTCTCCAGAAGCCATCTCTCAGCAACCAGTGGGCTGCATTTTTCTAAGGTGCATACTAAACATAGATTTATCTAGTTGCATTCAAATATTCTTTTAACACAATTTTAAATGTTCCTTCTAACTCAACTTTGCAAGTAAGTATACTGGGCTGAGAAAATCATTTAAGGTAAGAACTAAAATTCAGCTAGCTAGGTTATCATGGAAAACAAGAAGATTCTCTCCAAACATTAAAATGCAAAAGCTTCTTTTTGTTAACCTTCTGTGCAATGAAGACTTCAAAGAAGACTTTATAGACACACCTCTGCTTAAGAAGGCACTCTTTAAATCAGTCCCTCTCAGCAAATGCCATCTTAGTCCTCAATATAACAGCTTTCAACTAAGCAAAGTGGTTCCAGAGACAAATATATGAAATCAAAATAGAAATCTGAGCCATAATAAAGCAAAAGACAAACATATGGTCTATACACAAAGTCTACAAAGACCAGTGTTGCTTACAGAACCTACCTCTAGGCATTAATCTCTGCTTCTTGATCCCATTATTATTAAGTCCTCTGTGCTTTGACCCACTTTCTGCTTCCCAACTTACAGACCATCTCCTCAAACTGTAGAATCTACAATTTTATTTCTACCTAGTCACTTTGCCCTTTTAACCTATATTATTTGGTTGTTGAAGCCATTCCTGAAATTTCAGTAGGAGAATCAAGCTGAATCATCAGTCATCACAGCAATATGCTTGTTAATTAAAAATTTGGCTTACCTCATTTCCATACACCATCAAATGATGAGTTGTAATGAGAGATTTGAAGACCACCACCCAACTACTGTTAGTAGTTCTTTCAAATAAACTGTCTGCCAACTGTGGGATGTTCACATTCATTTCATTTGTGCACTGAATTAAGTCTGCAATTAAAAAAAGAACAGATTTACTCTCTGGCTTTAATTTATTATTAATTTCAGATGTGCACACTGACAAGTGAAAAATCTAACAGTGGAGCAACAATAGATAATTTGGAGAAGTTATTAAAAATCTCTTAGGAGAACAACTGAGACCACTATAATCCACCTGAGAAGTTAATAGGATACTGATTAGGACCACATAAATGATCAATAACAGAAAGTAAACTTCCTCTGAAAGTAATTCACCCTCAAGTATTTTACCTCAAAAGGAACTATTTCAAAGCCTTGAAGAACTTTCAATTCTCATTACTCATAAACCTTCAGAACTACAGTGCTAGGATTATTCATCCCTACCATTCCAAAAAAAAAAAAAAAACTTAAAAAAAATCATACATATAGAAGCATGAACAAGCTGAAGGTCAAACTACCTTTATTAATATTCTCCCTAGAATGCTGTGTTTGCACTATTAAAAAAACAGAGCGGACATGTGGTCTGAGAGTGGGTAGAATCTCTCTCTGTTTGTTTATATAAATTTTCATTCTTCTCTCCCTTCAGTTTTATTGAGTTATCAGTTGGTATCAACTAGCTAAAACTAACAAACAAAACAGGAAACAAACTGAAGTTTCTTGTTGCATAAATTTTCAAGTAAGAAATGATCCAGGAACTCTGAAAACAGTTAAAATAATGTAAGTTCCAATTTTATATTTTAAGCAGGAGAGCATTACTATAAAATGGTCTAACATACAATTGTTTCAGCACCAAAACTGGGGAGGGAGGGGGGAGCAGCTCTTAATAGACCTCAGAGTTTTACCTCCAATCTACTTAAGAGATGTCAAATTCAATGAAGAAAATACAAGATACAATCCAATTTAGAGAACAGAGAGGAAGACCAAGAAATGAGTTGTTTTACTTTTAATGTATAAAAATGTATAAATACCTCAGCTATAACTACCATAAGGGAAAGAAATTAAAGTTATTCATGACTCATAAGCAGTTTGCCTACTTCTAATCTTCAGCATATAATGAGTAAATAAAAATTGAAGTGACCTAACTTTGCCTTGATCACAAGAAACACCAATGCAACTACGACCATTTATCTGCTTACAACCTTTCAAAAATGTTTGTTCTAACAGGCTCAATTATTATACTATTATACTATTATACTATTATACCATACTATTATTATACTATTATCCAGTAACACTGGATAAGCAAATGAATTTTAGATAAGCAGTTACCCTAGCCAACAATGCTTAAAGAACAAAGCACAACACCATCAGAGTACCCTTGGAACAGGAGAATGATACAAGGCTTACACAATTCATACTTGCAACAAAAATTAAATAGTACTTTCATTTTTTTTCAAGATTTTATTTATTTATTTATTTGAGAGAGAGAATGAGAGATAGAGAGCACGAGAGGGAAGAGGGTCAGATGGAGAAGCAGACTCCCTGCCGAGCAGGGAGCCCGATGCGGGACTAGATCCCGGGACTCCAGGACCACGACCTGAGCCGAAGGCAGTCGCTTAACCATCTGAGCCACCCAGGCGCCCTAAACAGTACTTTCAATTTGGTGTGTATGGTTCAGTTTCTGATAATAAAAAGAACTTGATCTCTGCCTTCTCTGATTCTTCTTAAGTAGTACTTCATATCTGTCCTACAGCACTAAATATATTATGTACACCTTATTCCCAAAGCTAAGCTTTCTCTCTGCCCCTCAAAAAGTAATCTGAGGGCAAGGCTTATCTGTCTTGCTCCTTTTGAATCCTTTAAAACTTCAAACACACTGGTCAAGTTCTGAACTCAATTATAGGAAGTTATATTCTTAGTTTTTTTCTCTATCTTGATATATCTACATTTTTCTATATCCTTCCAGAAATTGTTTTGATAAGCTATTCAATTCTTAAAGTTACTTCTCCTTAATGGCATCAAGTCATTTTACACTCCTCAGAATATTTTTTTTTTTAGTTTTCAAAACTGAACCTGTCATAAAATTTCTTGTCACCGTTATTACCCCAAAGGTGCTCCTACCTCTCTGTATTCATATACACTCCCTAGAACCCATCGGTAACCAAGTCTCCTAAATCTCCAGCAATTCTACCTGTTCCTCTCCATCCCACTATCATTGCCAAAGCCAAAGTTTAAATTCTATTTTTTTTTAATTTTTTTATAAGATTTTATTTATTTGAGAGAGAGAGCATAAGCAGGTAGAGGGAGAGGGAGAAGCAGGCTCCCCGCTAAACAGAGAGCAGGACATGGGATCAATCCCAGGACCCTGAGATCAGGACCTGAGCTGAAGGCAGCCGCTTAACTGACTGAGCCACCCGGGTGCCCCTAAATTCTATTTATTAACTAGGGGGTGCCACCTCTCCTGAAAGTATTCAGAAATTGGGGAGGGAGATTAACACACAGAGATTTTACTGACATTTAATACCAAGGATGAGGAAGAGATAAATTGTCCTGCAAAGTACACAATCGGCACTTCACATTTTAAAACTGTTTCACCCACTGCGGCACCTGGCTGGCTCAGTTGAATGAGCATGTGACTCGATCTCAGGGTCATGAGTTCAAGCCCCACATTGGGCACAGAGCCTACTTTAAATTAATAAATGAAAACAAACAAACCTGCTCCACCCAAAATTGTCCCCACAAAGAAATGATGGACCAACTGACTGCTTCTTATCTGATGATACCTGATTTGGGGTCTCACCCACCTCACACCCCCCTTCTCTAAACTCACCACAGAATGATCTACAACACAACACTTTCACTGCTTAACCTCAATAACATCCCTACTACTTACAGGATGGCATACATTTCATCCTTGTCAATATTCTCCCTTCTCAAATCTTAGCTTCCAATACAAAACCACTTTCCAGTTTTCTGTGATGTACCTTGCTGTTTCATCCCTGCATCTTTACATTCTTGCTCATTCTTCAAAATGAATCAAGTCTTCCCTTCACATACTAAGGTACCCCCCCCAGTCACTAAAGCTAGCACATAATTCTACATAACAGAATTATTCTACATTGTAACTATTTACTGCCAAATCATTACCTTCTAACTAGTTTCAGAGACCTTAAAAGGAGACTGCATTTTTGTTAGCAATTTCCATACTCTTCATCACAAATAAACTGCTCGATTAGTCAGAAATCTGACTTAAGATTTAAGTCAGATCTTAAATGAAGCAAAAGGTACAGATGGTAGTTTCAACAACTACAGGATTTTATATATATTAGAATATATATATTTTACCAATGCTATATATAAACCCTTTGTGATCAGCTCTCTCTGCATCACTTTGCTTGTTACACGGATGTCTCCTCTGCAATGCCTCCCACAGACCAAGAACTCTTACCTCAGGTGCTTAGCACTTGCTGTTCCTTCTGCCAAAATACTCTTCTCCTAGATATCTACACTTTTTGCTCCCACACTTTACTCTTACAGATCTTTGCCTAAATGTCACCTTATCAGATGAACTCTTCCAAATAATTATAAAAATAACGAAGCCTCAGGGCACTTCTCTACCTCCAAACCCTCACTATCCATCCTTACTCACTTTGTCTGCAGAGCATTTACCACCTAACTCATCTTAATCTATTTAATATTTTCCTCTCTCAATTAAAATGAAAGTTCCATGTGGGTAAGGCTCTGTTTTGTTCTCTACTGTATCCCCAAAGGCCCAGAATAGTGCCTTGTGTACAGTGGTCACTCATATTTTAATAAATACATTCATTTAAATAAGCATACAAACAATCCTAGCATGACTTTTTAAATAAGCATCCAAAATAGTATTTTTTACATAAACTAAAACCAACAATCTATGACTATTTGCACAATCTGCTATTGCCAAAGGAATAAAAAACAAACCTGAGCCCATTATATGTGAAAATTTTCAAATTTCAGGTTGGAGAGGATCTAACAAATAAAAGTTTTTATTATAATGCTTATGAAAACTACAGTATACTTTAGAAATGATCACATAAAAACTGAAGGTAACTCCAGAAACTAAAATACACAACACTTCACATTAAACAGGAAGAAGAAATAAGAATTCATGCCGAGGGGCGCCTGGGTGGCTCAGTCGTTAAGCGTCTGCCTTTGGCTCAGGTCATGATCCCAGGGTCCTGGGATGGAGCCCTGCACTGGGCTCCCTGCTCCATGGGAAGCTTGCTTCTCCCTCTCCCACTCCCCCTGCTCATGTTCCCTCTCTCGCTGTGTCTCTGTCAAGTAAGTAAAATCTTTAAAAATAAAAAAATCATGTTGAGATTATGAATCCAGAGTAGACCAAATACAAAACCAAAGTTATACAAATACTGGGAAAAGAAACACTGAATCGTTACACCAACTCTACAGAATATACTTCCCCTATAGTATTTTAACTCAAGCAGTTCTCTAGGCAGTAATTTTTCCTCTGCACAGTGTCTCTACTACAGTAGCTTGAAAATGCTTCCAAGTCTGAGCTCCAACAAATGAGGAAGGAAAATCTTATTCCACCTCCAAATCATTCCAAACAAGAATCACACATATCATGGGAATCTTGAAAGCTACTGCTTTTCCCGTTCTCGATTCAGAAGACTTCAGTTCTTAAAAACCACAAACTTGACATGAAATTTCCCTTACCAATCAAAAGGGTTCTAAATGGAAACACATCTTATATTTTCTTTTATTTACCTTAAGAATGTAAAAACTGAAATACCTTCTTGATATTACATTATTAATAATTCCTAAACCCCACACTAAAAAAAATTACTACATGGGATATAGGCTCTTTGCATTAGGTATAGATGAGAATTTATGAGGCTTCTAGTACTTAAAGGCAGTAAGAAAATAGGCCTACAACAGAAACCTAAAAGCATCTTTCCAGAGACAGTGGAAGGAACCAATCCCTACTATACAAAATACTCTCACTTTTATTATCTAATATGCCCCTCCAACAATGTCTGAGGTAGATAAAGTAGACATTACCTGTATTAACACAAATTAGACTTTCCGAAAGGTCAGGTCACAGAAACTCACTACTATAGTAGTGACAGATTCATGAACAGAATTAAATTTTTGTAAAAGGTAAGGGTGCTTGGCAACATATATACCAAGTGAATACCCAATTAGCCAATTTACTGCAAGTCCTAAATCTCTAATCAATTTAAAAACAAAAATGCAAAACAGAATTTTTTCCAGAGGAAAATGTCCAGCAAAATATCAAAATTGAGTAGTAACATTCATTAATCTTACAGCCATATTCTTAGTGCAGGCCACAAGCCTATATACACCTCCCAAGGCAGAGTTCACCAACTTTAGAAACTTAAGCCACTTAGGGTTCACTTCCACAGCAAGTCAGGCATGCACCATTAGCAGAATGTTGAGGGTGTCAAGTTCCCAACTATACAGGCATTCACTGGACTATATATATCAAAACTGTGCTCATACCCAAATAGATTTTCTAATAAATAAACTTGGCTAAAAATGGTATTAGTAAAAACAAAACCAAACCCCCACAATGTATCATAATCATTTAGCCAAATGCTATACTACCTTTAAAATTTTTTTTTATTTATTTGACAGAGAGAGAGCATGAGCAGGCAGAGTAGCAGGTAGAGGGAGAGGGAGAAGCAGGCTCCCTGCTGAGCAAGAAGCCAGATTGCGGGACTCAACCCCAGGATGCCCAGATCATGATATGAGCTGAAGGCAGTCGCTTAACCAACTGAGCCACCTAGGCACCCCTACACTATCTCTTTCAAAAGGATCATGATGAAATATACTTTTTTGGTGTGTATGTGTCTACATCATAAGACTGTTTTGAGGATTAGCTAATGCTGTTGGAACTATATATTAAGAAAGTCTCAACAAATACTAATTAAGTACTATTCTTTTTTTCAGTGTTTATATATATTGCATATAATACACCTATGTCACATATATTAATATATAAACAAATATTTTAAATGATTCCGAATTTGTTTTATATCAATTGCATTTTTTACCAATAACCCCCTTCACCCATTTCTCCCACCCTCATTCCCCAACCACCAATCTGTCCCCTGTATCTACCAGCTTTTCTTAATATCCTCATGTAAGAGGTAACATGGTATTTGTCTTTCTCTGACTTATTTCACTTAGCATAATGCCTTGGAGATCCATCTGTGTTGTTGCAAATGGCAAGATTTCATTCGTTTTTATGGCTGAATAATATTCCACTGTGCAAACATACCACAATTTCTTTATGCATTCATCCATCAGTGGACACTTAGGATGTTTCCATACCTTGGCAATTGCACATACTACTACAATGAACATGAGAGTGCATGTATCTTTTCAAGTTACCCAAAAGTGGAACTGCTGGATCATACAGTAGTTCTATTTTCAATTTGATGAACCTCCATACTGTTTTCCCAGTAGGTGTACCAATTTACATTCCCACCAACAGTGCACAAGCATTCCCTCTTCTCCACTTGGTATCTGTCTGTTCGATAATGGCCACTTCAACAGGCGTGAGGTGATATCTCACTGTGGTTTTGATTTGCATTTCCTTGATGATTAACGATGTTGAACATCTTTTTACATTCCTGTTGGCTATCTATATGTTTTCTTTAAAAAAAAAAAAGTCTATTCAGATTATCATTTTTTAATTGTTTGTTTTTTGCTATTGCGTTGTACAACACGTTCTTTAAAGTATTAACCCCTTATCAGATGTATGATCTGCAAGTATTTTCTCCCATTCGGTAGGGTGCCTTTTCATTTCGTTAATGGTTTCATTTGCTGTGCAGAAGCCTTTTAGTATGATGCAATCCCACTTAGTTTTGCTTTTGTTGCTTCAAAATGATTTCAAAAAAATCATCACTGTGCTCACTTCACCAGCACATATGCAAAAAATCATCACCAAAACCTATGTCAGGGAGTTTACCATCTATGTTTTCTTCTAGGAATTTTATGGTTTCAGGTCTTACATTCAAGTCTTTAATCCATTCTGAGTTTTTTATATGGTGCAAGACAGTGGTTGTTTCATTATTTTGCATGTGGCTGCCCAGTTTTCCCAGAACCATTTGTTGAAGAGACTATCCTTTCCCAGGTGTATATTTTTGGCTCCTTTGTCATAAACTGACCATATATGCACAGGTTTATTCATGGGTTCTCTATTCTGTTCCATTGATCTGTATGCCTACTTTTATGACAATACCATACTGTTTTAATTACAGTAGCTTTGTAATATAGTTTAAATTGAAGAAGAGTGTGTGGTGCCTCTAGTTTTGTTCTTTCTCAAGATTGTTTTAGCTATATGTGTGTGTGTCTGGTTGTTTTTGTAAATTTTAGAATTATTTGTTCTATTTCTTTGAAAAAATCCCATTGGAATTTTGGTAGAAATTGCACTGCATCTGTGGATTGCTTTGGATAGTATGGATATTTTAACGACATTAATTCTTCCAATCCATGAGCACAGGGTACCTTTATATTTGTGTCTTCTTCAATTTCTTTTATTAAGTGCTGTGGATTTCAACATACAGGTATTTCACCTCCTTTGTTAAGTTTATTCCTAGGAATTTTCTTCCTTTTGATGCAACTATAAATGGGATTGTTTTATTTTCCTGATAATTATCAGTACACAGAAATGCAACAGATTTTTGTGATTTTTTTATCTTACAACTTTACTGGCTTCCTTTTTTTAAAAATTTTTTATTGTTATGTTAATCACCATATATTACATCATTTGTTTTTGATGTAGTGTTCCATGATTCATTGTTTGTTCATAACACCCAGTGCTCCATGCAGAATGTGCCCTCTTTAATACCCATCACCAGGCTAACCCATCCCCCTACTCTCCTCCCCTCTAGAACCCTGTTTGTTTTTCAGAGTCCATCATCTCTCATGGTTCGTCTCCCCCTCTGACTTACTCCCCTTCATTCTTCCTCTCCTGCTATCTTCTTCTTTTTCTTTTTTCTTAAAATATGTTGCGTTATTTGTTTCAGAAGTACAGATCTGTGATTCAGCAGTCTTGCACAATTCACAGTGCTCACCGTAGCACGTACCCTCCCCAATGTCTATCACCCAGCCACCCCATCCCTCCCACCCCCAACCACTCCAGTAACACTCAGTTTGTTCCTGAGATTAAGAATTCCTCATATCAGTGAGGTCATATGATACATGTCTTTCTCTGATTGACTTATTTCGCTAAGCATAACACCCTCCAGTTCTATCCACGTCGTTGCAAATGGCAAGATCTCATTCCTTTTGATGGCTGCATAATATTCCATTTTGTATATATACCACATCTTCTTTATCCATTCATCTGTCGATGGACATCTTGGCTCTTTCCACAGTTTGGCTATTGTGGACTGACTTCCATTTTTTAGTTAACAGTTTTTTTATGAAGTCTTTAGGGTCTTCTATATATTATGCCATCCATAAACAGTGAGTTTTACTTCTTTCTTTCCAATGTGGATGCCTTTTATTTCTTTTTCTTGCCTAGTTGCTCTGGGTAAGATTTTCAGTACCCATGCTGAATAGAAGTGACACAGAAGTTGCCTCCTTGTCTTGTTCCTGGTCTTAGAAGAAAGGATTTGAGCTTTATACTCTTGAGTATGATGTCTACTGTGAGCTTATAAAAGACACAATTTCACTGAAAGGACTCATTTCTTCAATCATCTAGAAAATTAGAGATACAGTAAATCTGGAAGGCAAATTAAGTGGATCAAATGTTGCTTCACTGATCAGATCTTTGAAATCTTTCCTGGGTAGGAGTACAAATGGTAAGAACAACTATTCCAAGAAATAGCAACAAAAACAATAGTCAAGAAACAGCAGAAGACAAGAAGTTTCTGAACTTTTGCTTTTTTAAAAGTATCAGCAATATTTTTCTCATTTGGCATAAATTTGGAAGTATTTATAAAACACACAAGTTGAAATCAGACCTATGGCAAAAGAATTTTATACAAAGAGGTACATTTGCCCTTATCATAAGTGTCAAATGTCTGGGAAATGGAATCAACAGTCTTAAATATTACTTCTTCACTCATTTTTTTGTGTAGGGGTCACAAAGTATAATCTAAATTAAGAGTTAAACGTTACCATTTTAACTTTATAGTTTGCGAGGTCCCCCATGTGAAACACAACGTTATACTTTTATATAATTCCCATTAGAATTAATTCAGAAATATGGTCTTCATAGACCGGCTTATACCTTAAGAAGTAAGTCTAATCAACTTATTAATTGGATGTGAAAGTAAAAACTGGGAAAAGACACACTACAGAATGTTCAGTACAGTAGTAAGAATTGAATTAATGTGAAAAGAGAAGGGCGCATTTCAAAGTATTAAAAAGAAATAAATATATCCAAATGGCTTTGATAAAAGTACAATGAAGCTAAAGGTGCTAAGTGACAATGTGAGAAGACATGTTCAATAATGGTAAAGACAGCAGTCTTACAATGAAATACCACGAGGCCAACAAACAGGGCAAAAAAGGCTGACAGGAAAATGCTCAGGGTATTATTAAATCAAAGCCATGTTAAAGAACATTACAGAGTAAGATTCCATTTTTAAAAACTGTAGATGTATAATATTTGCTGATATATACTGATGTCCTCAATAGGCTGATGCAAAAAGAATTGAACACTTTCAAAATTATTCAGCAACTAAGTTATATATGAACAGGTAGCCGAAATCAATATGTAAAAGACCTATGCCACTATTATTTCCATAATTTTACAAATCTCAGTAAGCACATTCATGTCACACAGCAAATACCAATCCTATACTAACTTATTATTTGGGTGTGAAGGTAAAAACTGGGGAAAGACTCATATACCATAGAATGCTTGGTACACGTAACAAGGATTGGGGAAAAGAATTACAAAGATGAATTAATTTAAAAAGAGAGAAGGGTGCATTTCAAAGTATTAAAAAGAAATAAAGATATCCAAATGGCTTTGATAAAAATACTAAGAAGCTAAAGGAGCTAAGTCACAATATACAAGGACATTCCAGATCCTTTGGGGAATACCATGATCAGTGGCAGAAAGGACAGCCATGATGTGTTCTTTTATTTCTTCAAGCACGTGAGGAAGAGGTGGTACACGCATAAGAGCTGCATGGTGTAACAGCTGAAAATCTGGTATCCACAGTTCCAGAGGTAGGCCAATACTGTGAATACAAGTTCAATCTCCCAGGGTCCTGGGATCAAGTCCCACATCGGGCTCCCCCCGCTCTGCGGGGAGCCTGCTTCTCCCTCTCCCTGACACTCCCCTGCTTGTGCTCTCTCTCTCTTTCTCTCTCTGTCAAATAAATAAAAATCTTAAAAAAAAAAAAGTAAGGCAAAGGCCCATCTTACTAAAAAAGTAAGTTGCAGCTACAGGAAAAATCAATCTATTAGCACAAGTAGATATGCTATTTCTGTCACTGGGTTCTCTGCAAAATGAACGAACAAAAGATTCATACATGTGAAAACTAAGAAATGTAAAGATAACACTTTGGTAATAGTACATACTATATTTAACCTGTTTATACCATAGTAAGTTTTTCTTTCCCTTTTTTTTTTTTAAAGTTAGATTTATTCAAGTAATCTCTACACCCATGGTGGGGCTCAAACTCATGACACCTAGATCAAAAGATCAAGAGTCACACGCTACTATGGACTCTGAGAAACAAACTGAGGGTTTCAGAGGGGAGGGGGGTGGGGGGATGGGTTACCTGGTGATGGGTATTAAGGAGGGCCAATACTGAACAGAGCACTGGGTGTTATACGCAATCAATGAATCATGGAACACTACATCAAAAACTAATGATGTAATGAATGATGACTAACATAACAAAATAAAATTTTAAAAAAAAAGGTCACATGCTTTTCTGACTGAGCCAGCCAGGTGCCCCAGCTTTTCTTTCCTTTCGACTGATTTTTTTAATCGCCATGTAAAACAAGAGGTTTTCTTCCCTTAAAAACTATTCAACAGAAAAGTTCCTATAAGCAAGCCATTAAAAATTCTCTCATTATCTGGCTATCCCTATTTATTTTAAACAAAGTTTTTTCTGAAGACACATTAACCCAAAAGACCTCCCCTCAGTGCTAATTTCATTTGCTTATGGAGACTACCCCAAGAAATAAGTTTTTAAAAAGAGGAATAAAAAATTTAACACAGGGTGCCTGGGTGGCTCAGTCGGTTAAGCAGCTGCCTTCAGCTCAGGTCATGATCCCAGAGTCCCAGGATCAAGTCCTGCACTGGGCTCCCTGCTCAGCAGGAGTCTGCTTCTCCCTCTCCCTGCCGCTTCCCACTTGTACCCGCTCTCTGTCAAAACAAACAAACAAAAAACAAAAAAAAACAAAAACCAAAAAAACTTTAACATAGATTTAGGAAGTATTCCTAAGTCTGCAGTATATATAGGACAGACCACATAAGTGTCAAGTGTTGGGTGCTTTCAGAACACTTTAGAAAGTAACAAAAAAGAAAGGATTGACCTCTATACCCGTAGGAGAGGAAAGGGAACTAAAGAGGGACTACCTAAAAAAACAATTCAGATGGAGCTAGGTAAACAAAGCCAACCCTAAGCTACTCTGTTAATACCTAGCTGAAACTTAGCCTCTTAGGTCATAGCTGAACACAAGCCAAGTTTGCTGAATTGTCTGTACTTTAATTATAAAAATGCAAAATAAATCATTTTAGTTAATGGAATCATTACGTAGTTGCTCTAAAATTTTAATCAATATACAAGTATCTTTTTTAAATCAGTCCAATCTACTGTCTGTTAAACTCATCTATCATTATTTATGCATTTGCCTCTTCAACAAATCTGTTACATATACATAAATCTTACAAGAGCAGAATAAAGTTTAAGTCATAAAAATACTCTACAAAAAAAACACTTTGAATACTCTCAGAATTCACTACTACTGATTTATATTTTCAAGTGAAACAGTCATTCTTTTTTTTCCCCTCATTATCGAAATGTTTTAGCCTGCTATGTAAGTTTTCTTAATATTAAAAAAGTGAAAACTTACAGCTCTCCTTGGTGTTCTGGTGTATTCTGCATTCCTACCACTAGATGGCAGACTGTACAGCAAAACAATAGGACTGTAGCAAGAATAGAGGGATTCAGGTTTGTCTCCTTCATTTTGAGACTGTTTAGGATTCCATTCTGGTATTCCAAAGTGATGATTTCCAAACCTTGACACTCTAGTCCCACCCCAGATTCCAAATAAGGATCTTAGAGGTAAGGTGAATCATATTTTAGTAAGTACTACCCCAAAAGCAACTATTAGTTTTATTAATTTTTAATTTACCAGAAAATAATTATTTAACAGAATAAAAAAAATCACTTGATATAAGAATTAAAAAAGATTTATTTATAGGAAAACAAAATGAAAGCATTACAGTGATCCAACATAAAAAAAAATATATCCGTGATATAAACACAAGGTGTTTTCATTCCCTTCTTTGAAGATCTGAAGTTTCAGAATTACCATCCCACCTGTAGGAAAGGAAACATGTATCAAGTAATTTAAGAGTAAATGCCAAAATCACAAATTCACTCTTTTTGTATTACATTCTAAGAACTTATTAATACTTCATCAGCCCCGTTAAAGAGATAAAACCAGGATTCTTTTTTTTTTAAAGATTTTTTTAAATTTTTTATTAGATAAAACCAGGATTCTTAAAAATCTAATACTGGACCAAAAATGCACAAAACAATTTTCTAAGCAAAATAAAGTCAACAAACAACTCATCGTAAGTACTGTACTTACCTCCACCAAACAGTCTGGCGGAGCAGAAAAAAATGAAAAGAATTCCTTCATTCCAAGAAGACCAAGAAACAGGAATCAAAGCTTAAGGAAGCTCCTCAAATGCAGTTCAGAGTAGTATATAGGAAAAAAATTTATCTGGGGTCCAAGAACTGGGACTAAGTCCGGAGAAAAGTATGTTATTAATAGGAGGTGATCAAGTGTCCTGGTTTTCCTGAAACAGGTCTGGTTTACACCTGTTGTCCCAGTGTCCCATTCAGATAGCACATCTTTTCACTCTCAAAAGTGACCCAGTTTGGAATATAAATTCTATGTCACCCTAGTTATAAGAGACCTAATAAAAGTCTACATGTAACTAAGGAATTAATATACCACCACCACGTACTCCTGGCATATTTGCATTTTTCTTTCTGGGGTGCTATATTCTGGTTCTTCCTCAGCCTTCCTAAAACACAAACGAGCTTCCATTCTATTCATTTTGTCCTCTCATCCCCCAACCCATGGGCATTTTCCTAACATTAATAATCTCTGATTCTGTTTTTTTTCACCCTGAGAAAATCTTTTAACTTGAACAAAAACCTCTAGGCAAATGATTCTCAAATTTCTTCTCTGAAAATCAGCCTAAGGTCTTCTGGAAAGTCAGAGATACTAGAAATTTTCACCTCTATATCCAAAAATGTCAGGAATATAATCTCAACTGTACCCTGAGTGTCCCTTTTCTGTTTTAAGCAATCAAGACTCATTCTTTACTCTGTTAAAATAAATTCAGGTATCTTTTGTTTTCTTCTATCTTCCACAATGTGTGACATGATGCTATACATATTTATAGATTTATAGGTGAAACAAAAGCCCATTTCTCCACTCAAAAGATAGGTGGGGGTAGAGGGAAAATAATAGGCAAAAAGTCCTCAGCATAGCTAAGTGATACACTCAGCCTATGTCTAAAACCTAAGTAAGTAGGAACACAAAAGATTTTCATGGCTTTTCTTAACAGTTTAAATTCTGCCTACTCAGAGTGAATAATGAATTGCAGTTAGACTTTCTGCCATAGTCTACCTCATCCAGAAAACACAAGTTCATGTCCCAGATGCAATTAGAGCAATAGAATCTTTATGATCCATCTACAGCCTTGCAAACCTTAGTATGAACAAGTAGAAATTCTGTATATTCTACAATATTCATCGTATACTACAATATGCCAAATAGGCTTAGGAAAAGGCAACATGACAAAGCTGCTGCCATCAGGAAGCTTACATACTGGTGGGGAGAAACAATCAGTAAACAAATGAACAAATATATGGCTGATGGTGATTAAGTGCTAAGGATTTCTTAGTACTTAAGAAGGATGGGACATATTTCTGGGGAGGATGCTAATCATACATGATAATCAGGAGTCTTTGGATAAAGAGACTTTTGAAAATTACAGTAACAATGGTAGTGTGTCACCGGTGGCCTGGAGCCTATAGCATTAACTACCATGATCAACTACCATTTTCCAGAGAGAGGGGAAGTATGGAGGTATCCTATTAATTCTACATCACACATATCTGCTTCACCCTTGCCAAACCAAAGTATTACTGAACAGAATCTTCTCTTGTTGATTCTACAAAGCCTCCAGTTTCATGTAGATAATAAGGAGGGACTGGGAATCTCATTTATTTATTCATACACTTCACAATTAAACAAAAGCGACCTTGGTGTAACAAAATTACACCAGCCATTTAGTACAGTTCATTAAGTCCCACACTTGTGGCAAGTAGGTATCAAAAGACCCCTCTAAACCATTAATATATGAAGGCCATTTCTAAAAACTTTTTTTCAAACTGCTGTAAACATTAATGACAAACATAGCCAGAAATAGATAAGCACCAAATAATAAGCTATCTATGCAGCTTTAAGTTTTTAAATAATGCTCTGTAAATGGAAAATATGAGTAATTATTAATAAATCACCATAAGATAAAGTAGAAGTATTTTTCCCAAAAAGTTTTAAACTTTAAGTTTTGTTTTTAAAGATTTTATTTATTTGAGAGAGAGAGAATGAGAGATAGAGAGCACGAGAGGGAAGAGGGTCAGAGGGAGAAGCAGACCCCCTGCTGAGCAGGGAGCCCGATGTGGGAGTCGATCCTGGGACTCCAGGATCATGACCTGAGCCGAAGGCAGTCGCTTAACCAACTGAGCCACC